>NC_041224.1:125724288-125751381 GCF_002837175.3 Physeter macrocephalus | reverse complement strand
CAATGCCGTGTTAGTTTCAGGTGTACAGCAAAGTGATTCAGTTATACCTATACATATATTCATTCTTTTTCAGATTTTTTTCTCATATAGGTTATCACAGAATACTGAGTAGAGTTCCCTGTGCTATACAGTTGGTCCTTGTTGGTTATGTGTATGTTACTTCCAAGTTCCTGACTTATCCCTCCACCCCACATTTCCCCTTTGGTAACAAGAAGTTGTTGTTTTTTTTTTTTTGTAAGTCTGTTTCTGGTTTGTAAATAAGTTTATTTGTATCATTTTTTAATTTTTAAGTTTTATATATTTTTAATTTATTTATTTATTTTTGGCTATGTTGGGTCTTCGTTGCTGTGCACGGGCTTTCTCTAGTTGTGGCGAGTGGGGACTACTCTTTGTTGCAGCACGTGGCCTTCTCATTATGGTAGCTTCTCTTGTGGAGCACAGGCCTTAGGCATGTAGTCTTCAGTAGTTGTGCCTCATGGGCTCGAGAGCGCAGGCTCAGTAGTTGTGGTGCATGGGCTTAGTTGCTCCGTGGCATGTGGGATCTTCACGGACCAGGGATTGAACCCATATCCCCTGCATTGGCAGGCATATTCTTAACCACTGCTCAACTAGGGAAGTCCCACATTTTTATAAAATTAGATTCCACATATGCGTGCTATGATACATTTGTCTTTCTGTGTTTGACTTACCTCACTTAATATGATAATCTCTAGGTCCATCCATGTTGCTGCAAATGGCATTATTTCATTCTTTTATGACCGAGTAATATTCCATTGTATACATGTATCACATCTTCTTTATGCATTCATCGATCAATGGACATTCAGGTTGCTTCCATTTCTTGGCTATTGTAAATCATGCTGCAGTGAACAATGGGATGCATGTGTTTTTTTGAATTATGGTTTTCTTCCAATATATGCCCAGGAGTGGGATAGCTGGATCAAATGGTAGCTCTATGTTTAGTTTTTAAGGAGCCTCCATACTGTTCTCCATAGTGGTTGAACCAATTTACATTCCCACGAACAGTGTAGGAGGGTTCTCTTTTCTCTACAGCCTCTCCAGCAATTCTTGTCTGTATATTTTTTGATGATGGTAATTCTGACCCATGTGAGGTGATACCTCATTGTATTTTTATTTCCATTTCACTGATAACTAGGGATCTTGAGCAGCTTTTTATGTGCTTTTTGGCCACCTGTATGTCTTCTTTGGAGAAATGTCTATTTAGATCTTCTTCCCATTTTTTGTTTGAGTTGTTTTTTTGATATAGAGCTGCATGAGCTACTTGTAAATTTTGAAGATTAATCCCTTGTTAGTAGTTTCATTTCCAAATATTTTCTCCCATTCTGTGGGTTTTCTTTTTGTTTTGTTTATGGTTTCCTTAGCTGTACAGAGGTTTTAAGTGTAATAAGTTCCCATTGTTTATTTTTGTTTTTATTTTCATTACTCTAGGAGGTGTATAAGAGAAGATACTGCTGTGATTTATGTCAAAGAGTGTTCTGCCTGTATTTTCCTCTACTAGTTTTATAGTGTCCGGCCTTACATTTAGGCTTTTGATCTGTTTTGAGTTTATTTTTGTGTACGATTTTAGAGAATGTTCTAATTTCATTCTTTTACATGTAGCTGTCCAGTTTTCCCATCACCACTTATTGAAGAGACTGTCTTTTCTCCATTGTATAGTCATGCCTCCTTTGTCATAGATTAATTGACCATAGGTGTGTAGGTTTATTTCTGGACTTTCTCTCCTGTTCCATTTATCTATATTTCTGTTTAGAGCAAGTACCATACTGTTTTGATGACTGTAGTTTTGTAGTATAGTCTGAAGTCAGGGATCCTGATTCCTTCAGCTCCGTTTTTCTTTCCCAGGATTGCTTTGGCTATTCAGGTTCTTTTGTGTTTCCATACACATTTTAAACTTTTTTGTTCTAGTTCTGTGAAAAATCTCATTGGTAAATTGGTAGGGATTGCATTGAACCTGTAAATTGCTTTGGGTACTATAGTCATTTTGACAATATTGATTCTTCCAGTCCAAGAACATGGTATATTTTCCATTGGTTTGTATTATCTTCGAATTCTTTCATCAGTGTCATAGTTTTCAGAATACAGGTCTTTTGTCTCCTTAGGTAGTTTTATTCCTAGGTATTTTATTCTTTTTGATGCGATAAGTGGGATTCTTTTCTTGATTTCTCTTTTGGATCTTTCATTGTTAGTGTATAGGAATACAAGAGATTTCTGTGTATTAATTTTTTATTCTGAAAGTTTATTGAATTCATTTATGAGCTCTAGTAGTTTTATGGTAGCATCTTTAGGATTTTCTATGTATAGTATTGTGTCATCTGCAAATAGTGGCAGTTTTACTTCTTCGTGGGTTTGTCATATATGGCCTTTATTATGTTGAGGTAAGTTCCCTCTATGCTCACATTCTGGAGAGTTTTTATGATAAATTGGTGTTGAATTTTGTCAAACGCTTTTCCTGCATCTGTTGAGATGATCGTATTGTTTTTATTGTTCTGTTTGTTAATGTGCTGTATCACACTGATTGATTTGCAGGTATTGAAGAGTCCTTGCATCCCTGGGATTAAAACCCACTTGATCATGTGTTGATCCTTTTATTGTATTGGTGAATTTGGTTTGCTAGTATTTTGTTGAGGAGTTTTGCATCTGTGTTTATCAGCGATATTGGCCTGCAATTTTCTTTTTTTGTGGTATCTTTGTGTGGTTTTGGTATCAGAGTGATGGTGGCCTCCTAGAATGCATTTCAGGGTGTTCCTTCCCTTGCAGTTTTTTGGAAAAGCTTCAGAAGGATAGGTGTTAACTCTTCTCTAAATGTTTGATAGAATTCTCCAGTGAAGCTATCTGGTCCTGGACTTCTGTTTGTTGGAAGTTTTTAATCACTATCTCAATTTCAGTACTTGTGATTGCTCTGTTCGTATTTTCTATTTCTTCCTTCTTCAGTTTTGGAAGGTTGTACCTTTCTAAGAATTTGTCCATTTCTTTTAGTCCATTTTATTGGCATATAGTTGTTTGTAGTTGTCTTTTATGATTCTTTATATTTATATGGTGTCTGTTGTAACTTTTTTTTCATTTCTAATTTTATTGATTTGAGCTCTCTCCCTTTTTTTTCTCTTGATGAGTCTGGCTAAAGGTTTATCAAATTTTGTTTATCTTGTCAAAGAACCAGGTTTTAGTTTCATTGATCTTTTCTATTGTTTTCTTTGTCTCTATTTCATTTATTTCTGTTCTGTTCTTTATGATTTCTTTCCTTCTACTGACTTTGGCTTTGTTTGTTCTTCTTTCTCTAGCTTCTTTAGGTGTGAGGTTAGGTTGTTTATTTGAGATTATTCTTGTTTCCTGAAGTAAGCTTGTATCACTATAAACTTCCCTCTTAGAACCACTTTTTCTGTGTCCCATAGATTTTGGATTGTCATGTTTTCATTGTTATTCCATTGTTATTTTCATTGTTATTTCATTGTTAGAGCCACTTTTTCTGTGTCCCATAGGTTTTTTTATTGTAATATTTTCATTGTTATTTCTTTGTTAGTTTCATTGTTATTTCATTGTTAGAACCACTTTTTCTGTGTCCCATAGGTTTTGGATTGTCATGAGTTCATTGTTATTTCATGAAAACACGTTTTCATGTTTCGTTGTTATTTTCATTGCTATTTCAGTTTTTTTTTATTTCTTCTTTGATTTCTTCAATGATCCAGTGGTTGTTTAGCAGCATATTATTTAACCTTCACATTTTTGTGCTTTGTATAGTTTTTTTCTTGTAGTTGGTTTCTAGCCTCTTAGCATTACTGTTGGAAAAGATGCTTAATGATATTTCAATTTTTTAAAAAATACACTGAGGCTTATTTTGTGACCCAGTATGTGATAGATCCTGCTAAATGCTCTATGTACACTTGAAAAGATTGTGTATTCTGTTGCTTTCAGATGGAGTGCTCTATATATGTCAGTCAAGTCCACCTGGTCTAATGTGTCAAGTCCAGCATTTCCTTATTGATTTCCTGTGCGTTTGATCTGTCCATTGATGCAAATGGTGTGTTAAAGTCCCCTACTGTTATTGTATTACTGTTGATTTCTCCCTTATGTCCATTAATATTTTCCCTGTATAATTATGTGCTTCTATGTTGGGTGTATATATATTTACAATTGTTATATCTTCTTCTTGGATTGATCCCTTAGTCATTATGTAGTGTCCTTCTTTATCTCCTGTAATAGTCTTTATTTTAAAGTCTGTTTTGCCTGATATAAGTATTGTTACTCCAGCTTTTTTTTTTTTTTCCATTTGTGTGGAATACCTGTTTTCCATCCCCTCACTTTCAGTCTGTGTGTGTTTTAGATCTGAAGTGAGTCTCTTTTAGGCAGCATATTTATGGGTCTTGTTTTTTGGATCCATTCAGCCACTCTTTGTCTTTTGATTGTAACATTTAGTCCATTTATATTTAAAGTAATTATAAATAGGTATGTACTTATTGCCATTTTGTTAATTGTCCTGGAATTGTGTTTTTAGGGTTTTTTTGTTCCTTTATACTTTTTCTGTCTTCTCTTGTGACTTGATGACTGTCTTTAGTGTTATGTTTGGATTCCTTTTTCTTTTTTGTGTGTGTATATCATAGATTTTTGGTTTGCGTTTACCATGAGATCTATATATAGAAAGTTCTATATAGATATATACACATGACTGTTTTAAATTGCTGATCTGTTAATTTCAAATGCATTTTAAAAGTCTGCGTTTGTATTCTTCTGATTAGTATTTTTGATATTGTGCTTTACATATAATTGTTTTGTGTATTTGTTAGCTGCTTTGTGGATATAGATGATTTTACTACTTTTGTCTTTTAACTTCCTCCTAGCTTTGTGCATGGATGATTTCCTAACTTTACTGTATGTTTGCCTTCACCAATGTGCTTTTTCATTTTGTAATTGTCTTGTTTCTAATTTTTGCCTTTTCTTTTTCTCCTGGAAAAATTCTTTAACCTTTGTTGTAAAGCTGATTTGGTGTTGCTAAACTCTTTTAGCTTTTGCTTGTCTGTAAAGCTTTTATCTCTTCATAATATCTGAACAAGAGTCTTGCTGTGTGGAGTAAGCTTGGTTGTAGTTTTTTCCCTTTCATTGCTTTAAATGTATTGTGCCTCTCTCTTCTGGCCTGAGAGTTTCTTCTGAAAAATCTGTTGATAGCCTCATGGGAGATCCTGTGTATGTTATTTGTTGTTTTTCCCTTACTGCTTTTAATAGTCTCTCTTTATCTTTCATTTTTGTCATTTTAATTACAACGTGTCTTAGTGTGTTCCTCTTTGGGTTAATCCTTTATGGGATTCTTTGTACCTCCTCTACCTGGGTAACTGTTTCCTTTACCAGGTGAGGGAAATTTTTAGCTATTATATCTTCCAGTGTGTTCTCAGCCCGTTTCTCTCTCTTTTCTCCTTCTGGGACTGCTGTAATGTGAATATTAGTGTGATTGATGTTGTCCCAGAGATCTCTTAAACTGTCCTAATTTCTTTTCTTTATTTTTTCTTTTTTTCTGTTCAGCATCAGTGATTTCCACTACTCTGTCTTCCAGCTCACTGATACATTCCTCTGTATCATTTATTGTATTGTTGATTCATTCTAGTATATTTTTCATTTTAGTTATTGTATTTATCTCTGTTTGGTTTTAATTTATATTTCCAAACTCTGTGTCAGAAACTTCTGACTTTTCTTTCTTTACATCCATTCTTCTCCCAAGTTCTTTAATTATCTTTATGATGATTACCCTGAACTCTTTCTCACATTGATCGCCTGTCTCCACTTCACTTAGTTTTTCTTCTGGGGTTTTATCTCATTCCTTTATGTGGAATATGTTCCTCTGCTGCCTCATTTTGCCTAAGTTGTTGTTTTTATTTTTATGTATTTGGTAGGTTAGTTACAATCTCCAACCTTGAACAAGTACCTTCTGTAGGAGATGTCCTCTGCATCCCAGGAGTACACTACCCTCTTGTCACCCTAGCTATATGCTCTAGGGGTTCTCTCTATGAGGGCTGTGTGGGCCCTTCTGTTGTGGCTGACTTTGTGGGCAGGCTGGTAGGTTTGTGTTGGCCCCTTGTCTCATTGGTTGCCAGGCTTTGCCTTGTGCAGATTCTGCTAGCTACTGGTTGGTTGGGCCTGGTCACAAAGCTGCTGACTGCAGAAATACAGAGGGCCCCAGAACTAGTGTTAGCTCATTGGTGGGTGAAGCCAGGTCCTGGGATTAGTGCTAGACTATTGGCAGGAAGAGCAGTGTCCCAGAGTCTTACTGCAGTACCCAGGGTTCCAATAACTGTTGTCAGATCACCGGGGGTGGTGGTGATTCCTGACACAGTTGGTTATGGTGTCTGGGGTATCCTGAAGCTTGTCTTAGACTGCTAGTGGGCAGGGCCAGGACCCACCTGCTCCCAGGGCAGGGTCTCACCTGATTTGGTAATTCCAGCTGCTAAAACGGGTAGTGATAGTAGGAGTATACTGCTGTGACTAGGACTGATCATACAAAGAGGGGTGTTTGGTATTGGGTTATAGCGGGTCCAAAGACTGTGAGATTGTGGTTTTCTTGCAACAGGAGTCTGCTTCCTGGTGGGTGAGGCTAGTCCAGAGGCTAGAGCAGCCCTCCTGGAGGGCAAGGCCATTACCTGTCCACTTGTGGGTGGAGCTGGGTCCCGGCCCTATGGTTTGCCAATCTATATCTAGAGGCATGTCTAGAGGTGGCTGTGAGCTCAGGAAGTCTTTAGGCAGCCAGTCTGCTGTTAGGTGGGGCCAGGTCTTTGTGCTAATGAGCTAGACGATAGATTCCACAATGGCACCCACCAACACCAGTGTCCACGTGGTAGAAGGAGCTCCTAGGAATAGCTGCCACCATTGTCTATGTCCCCACATTGAGCCACAGCTGCCCCGTGCCTTTCTTGAAGACTCTCCAAGACCAGCAAGTAGGTCTGGCCCAGGCTTCTATCAAATTATTGCTTTTGCCTTGGGTCCTGGAGCAGTGAGATTTTTGTGTACACCCTTTACGAGTGAAGTCTTTATTTCCCCCATTCCTGTGGGACTCTTGAAATTAAACCCCACTGGACTTTAAAGCCAAATGCTCTGGTGACTTGTCTTTCTGGTGCAGGACTCCTGGGCTGGGGAGCCTGACGAGGGGCTCAGAACTCTCACTTCTGTGGGAGAACCTCTGCAGTATAATTATTCTCCAGTTTGTGTGTCATCCACCCGGGGGTATGGGACTTGATTATATCTAGAGTCTGCCCCTCCTACCCATCTCCTTGTGGTTCCTTCTTTATCTCTTTACTTGTAGAAGATCTTTTCCAGTGGGTTCCAGTGTTTTTCATTTATGGTTGTTCTACAAATAGTTGTGATTTTGGGGTGCTCATGAGAGGAAGTGAGCTCAGGGTCTTTATACTATACCATCTTACATGAAGTAATTTAGAAAATAATGAATTGTCTTATTGTCATTTTAGTTATAAAGCTCATCGCTTTGTGTAGAATGGGAAGTTTTTGAGGACAGACTTTTTAATATTTGCATAGCGTTATACTTCATAAAAGGTGGACACATGCACATGCACATTTAACACTACCAATCTTATTACTTCTTGAGAAGTGGCTCAAAACAGACTTTCAAAAGTCATTATTAGCCAGTTATTAGCTATGTTTTGCATGTCCAATTCTACTATACTGAAGACTGTGATTTTCTTATCATGGAATATAATAATGGACTATAATAAATGACCTTTGTTATGAATTTTCTTTGAGTATAGACCTCATCATCACATCCTATGCTCAATTTAAAAATTTGAAGGTAATATGTTTACAACACTAGATTTTTTTTAAATTTAACACCATTTTTTGCTGAGTTCATGAATAAAGAAGTTGTGTTTGAATTCTCCCTACCAGACTTTGGAATACTCAGTGACATAAATTGAAAAACCCAATATTCAGACTATGATAATTGACCCTGTGATGAGAAGATGTAAAAAATTACCTTCTTCAAAGAAGTAGGTTAAATAGATGTATTCTAAATGGCTTATATTATTGTAATATACAAGAAAAAATATAAATCTAATGCATTTGAATACAAAGTTCTAAGTATAATTTTAGAAAAGGAGAAACGAGTCCAAAGAAAACTTTCTGAAGGAAATAAGCTTTGTAAATAAACGCTGTTTACTCATAGTGTTATTTTTCAATCCTATAATGATAAACGCTTTTCTGTTTGAGTAAACACTGCAAAGATGACAATATGAGTACCTAGTTCATGGAATATGCCTGGTTTTTGCATGATGAAAACTTACATTTCTAAAGAATTGTTTTCAAATTTATATTGGGCTTTATTTATGAAACCAAACTTATGAAATTAAAATTATATATGCTAAAAATTAGATCTATCTAGTAAAAAAGAAGGTTTAGGTGAATTATTCTGAGGTGATTTCAGTTTTATTCAGCTTGATTTATTTAGCTAAGGATCATCTACTTTAAAAGTGCTTGCAATGTAAATTCTAAGTACTTTGTAACAACTCCGAAATTCCCAGGTGTTATCTCTGAGTGTTACATTAAGGAATGAAATAACCCTGGATCATTTGGAAAATTATTTGAAAACAATAAGCTTGCACATCAAATTCTTTCAGTAAGAACTTAACTCTAGACAGTGTTTTTAGTAGCAGCGAAAGAAATGGCAAACGGGCGAGAAATGCAACTTTATTGCCAGCATTTCATTGTTAATGTTGGGGAGATGGTTACATTGATATCAGGAAAATGGATCAAAACTTAAGAATAACTGAAATTTCAAGTCAAATAACTTGTCTTTAAGTCTGTTAGAGAGCAATAGTGAACAGAGGGAAAAGGACATTAAATTCTTGGGACAGTGAACAGCTTAAATGTTATTAAACATATTTAAATGTGTTCTATCTCATTGATAAAATTAGTGATTAAAGTGATTATTTTATCACTAAAATTTTATGTAAGAATCTCAGAGATGATTACATATACTAATTTGCTAGTGGAGTTACTATGGTATTTTAGGTTGGATTTGAAAAGTAATAAAAGAATCTATGAACTATTAGGGGAAAAATAAATGAAATAAAGCAGTTGGCTGAGTTTTCACTTGACCCTTTGACATCTCTTTACGCAATAGGACAAGCATTTCTCTTGCAGCAAAATTTGTTGCCCTCCTTTACAGATGCAAACCTTACTTTACAGATAAATGCTATTTTTTGGAACCATATATTGCTGTATTGCTTACTTCAAATCAGTAATAAAAATTCAGAAAATAGGACTTCCCTGGTGGCGCAGTGGTTAAGAATCCGCCAGCCACTGCACGGGACACAGGTTCAATCCCTGGTCTAGGAAGATCCCACATGCCACAGAGCAACTAAGCCCATGTGCCACAACTACTGAGCCTACATGCCACAACTACTGAAGTCTGCGAACCTTAGAGCCCATGTGCCACAACTGCTGAGCCCAGACGCCACAGCTACTGAAGCCCGCGTTCTCTAGGGCCTGCATACCGCAACTGCTGATCCTATGTGCTGCAACTACTGAAGCCCGGGCACCTAGAGCCTGTGATCCACAACACAGAGAAGCCACCGCAATGAGAAGCCCATGCACCACAATGAAGAGTAACCCCAGCTTGCCACAACTAGAGAAAGCCCATGCACAGCAACAAAGACCCAACACAGCCATAAAAAACCAAAAAAAATTTAGGAAAATATTGTAAAATGTATTATTATACAAGTTAATGTTGTTTTCCAGATTCAATGAATGCTAATGAAATAATGTTTAATGACATATTTTCATTTGAAAGCATTTTCTGGTTTCTCTTGTTGGAAAGAAATTATTTTGCCATCTTTTTAGCTTTGCCACATTTATTTATCAAACCTGTGTGCCTTGTAGTTATCCAAACCATATGGGGTTAAATTTAAGAATGGACAATTGTTTCATGAAATTATAATATAGATATGATATTGCCTTTCAGTGGATTCATTTAAAGAAATAATACCTAAGTACTACATGTAGCAGTTTTCAAAGGAAATATCCACACAATTAGTATCTCCAGCTATAGAATTTGTTCCCTAACATTTATATTCATATCAGGAAGTTAATCTCTATATAAATGCATTTTAAGAGCCTTATTATTTTTGAGTCTATTCATTTCAAGGACATTGAATGAGCTGATAATTTTACTGATATCCACATAACTGTTCCTAAAGTCTAGTATATGAATAATTATCCACAGTGCTGTGTTTCAGGGAATTATTTGTTGTGAAAGCCTTTATGTCTTAAATATAGAAGAACAATTTTGACTTAACAGATAGTAACAGCTAATGAAAAGCTGGCAGAATTAGGGCTCCAAATTATAGCAGCTATGTGAATATAATTATAATTAAAAGTCACTTTTGAAAATGTAGCTTTTAAATCATAATCCACAAAATAACAGGTTATGTGAGTAAATGACAGCTATGCAAGGTAGGATACTTTTAGACATTCATCATTTCTCATTCAAATATCCACTATTTCTAACCTATACCAAGTTTTGTTGCATCTAATGTGACTTTACTGCTTTGTATAGTAATAGATATTTATATCTCACAAAATTATCTTTGTAAAAACCATGTCATGTTTACCTTAATATTTTTCTTTCATAATCCTATGCTTTATCAGGGATTTCATCGATCAATCCAACATGAAAATAAATACACATCTGGTTATTCATTCTCTAGACTTCTATGGCACTTTTTTTTTTTTTTTTTTTTTTTTTTGCGGTACGCGGGCCTCTCACTGTTGTGGCCTCTCCCGTTGCGAAGCACAGGCTCCGGATGCGCAGGCTCAGCGGCCATGGCTCACGGACCCAGCCACTCTATGACATGTGGGATCTTCCCGGACCAGGGCACAAACCCGTGTCCCTTGCATCGGCAGGCAGACTCTCAACCACTGCGCCACCAGGGAAGCCCTAGACTTCTATGGAACTTTTGTTTGTCAGAGTTCAATTGTAAAGGTCATTTGCACACGGAGATAAATAAAAATCATTTTATATTAATTTTGCTCTTCATTGAAACACAAAAATAACTTGTTTTGGGCCATATCACAAAAAACTGCCTGCTAAGAATCAATATATGTAGAATCCATTTAATCCCCTAAAGAATATCCTTATATTTGATCCTATGATCAAGTGTGTCATGTATTGACAAGGAGCTGTGGGCCATTCCTAATCAATGGAAATGTTTATGTGTAAAAAGTACACACTTGGGAGATGAGATAGACAGAGAGAGAGAGAGAGCGAGAGTGAGAGCGAGTGTAAGAGTTATCTTGGGTAAAAGGATGGCAGGAGAAACAATCTCCAACATGGATAACAAATGACTTATTATTTTCATTGAGTTATCCTATTCCTGCCGAGCTTAACATATAAATATCATAATTTCTTAAACTATCCGGATGTCTATATAGTTTTGGGAAAAATCTATTTAGTCTAAGTTTATGATACTATCTGCTGTACATTCCTGCCTCCATCTTTACAAAGTGTAAATTGAGAAATAACAGCAAGTCTAATGTAATGAAAATACTTATGATGATCAATAATGGGCCTTCTTCCATGACAACATTTCTGGAGGAGCAATCAGGATTAATCAATAGGACTGCTTTAATGATGGACCCTGTTATATTCAGACAAAGAACTTATCCTGATCAAGAGGTTGCTTTAGTGTCATTGAGGTCATAGAATATAGATCTGTAAATTAGTTCAACAAAAAGTCCTGAAGCTATTATGTCTGACAAATGATAGAAACTTGGGGGAGTCCCAAAGAGCATATTTAGGCCATTCTTAAATCTTATTTTTAATAAAGTATATTGATTTTCTCTTATAACAAATAAAAGTTTGATAAAAATATAGCATTTGCTTAAATGATATGTGGTCTGAATTGTGAACTTTCTTAGTTTGAAACATATAGAAATACAAAAATATCAATCAACAGCATTTTCAGGTCTTGGAAAGCTCAGAAAAATGAGCCCAAGGCTTAATTGTTTGCAGCATTGCATAGCATAACATCTTTGCTTTTTAATAGAAATGAAACTATGTGTCCCAAAGCAAGTACTGAAAATAAGGCAGTTTTGATTCCTAAAATGTTTTTAAAATATGGTGTTATTTTGACAAAAAATTTACCCTATTATCAATACATTTTTTTCTTAAAATTTTGGGGATACCCTCTGGTATTGAGGATGTTTGATTCTTGTTTATCAATTAGAGGATATCCTGGGGATCAAATATCTTTTTATCTAGTATTTTCCACTATTTGGCTATAAGAAGTGATGTGGTATTGCAGATATGGATAATGATTTCCTCTGGAGAGATTTAAAAAAAGACTTGATTTTTTTCCTTTATTCCTTTTGAGTTCTTGAAAATAAATATTTCATAATTCCACTGATAGTCAACTGGCTGTCGGTCACCAAAATACTAAAGGAACATTTGTTATGGGCTTTGAAATTCCAATTTAAGCAAACTATGTTTTGGCCAATTTTCTTATACTAGGGAAGAAAAGAAAACTAATAACTAATCAAAAAGAATTGATCTAGAGGCAATTTTCAATGAAAACTGAGGCTATCTTCACAGCCAAAGTTAAAAAGAATTAGATACTCTTCTAAGGAAGGGTATATATGTTTAATTAATGACACTTTACTAAATATTTATTACATATTCATCATACATTTATTACATATTTGTCATAAAATATTAACTAGGAGTCTTCTTTCCCCCGTGTTCTGGGAATATTAGAAGTGACATATAATTCAAAGTCCCTGCCATCATGAAGTTGGCCTTTTAATGAAGGATGACTAAAAATAAACAAATAAGCAAATACATGTAATGTTAAAGAATATAAGTGAGTAAGTAAACGAAAAATGATAAGGGGAAATGGAACACATGGGCAATAAAGTTCAATTTTACATAAAGTTTTCAAGGAAGACCTCCCAAATTAATAGACGTTTGAGCTAGATGGAATCCAGATGAAGTGAGGAAATAGTGAGGATAAGGATAAGTGTGATAATAGTATACTAGGATAAAAGAAACAGGAGATGATAAAGACAGGGGCAGGAGTCAGCTTGTTTGGAAGAAATTGGGGTTAGAGATTTAGTTTGATGCCAAATATTTGATAAGTTTAAGATATCAAAGCATGTCTTAATGGCCCTGTAATATGATCAAGGTGGTAATTTTTTATTCCTATTTGTATGGGTCACAGAGTGGTCAATATCTAAGAAATGTTGATTGTATATCCCTCTTCTTTTGGGGGGTGTCCGTACTTTTGTATCCTCAGCTCTTACCTGAGGCCCTGACACAAAGTAGATTCTGTGTACATACTTGATCAGTGGAACTGAACTTGCTAGCAATAAAATAACAGTGCCTGATGAGTTCACAAGGAAAACAATCATTTACTTACAAACTGTAGTATAATCTTCACTTTTTCCAATAAAAGGAGAAAAACAGAAGTGATTTTCCTCACTTGTTAATATGGTTTCATGAGAAAGTAATTATAGAAATTTGCCCACATTCATTGAGAAGTTAGTTCAATACATGAAAGACCCTGTAGCTAAATTGACACTCATTCAATCAAGATTACTACGCTTAGGTAAGTAAAACCTAAATATCGTCCTGACTCTTCAAATAATAGCCACAATTTCTAAAAAGTCTTATGAGTTGCATGTTTCGAGAGATTATTATATAGATGCAGATTTTATTATGCTATCAGAATTTCCAATAAAACCTAAAAACAGTGGTTTGCAAACTGTTAACATAATCATCTGTCTTTGTGTTAACATAAGCATGGCTGTGTTAACATAATCATGTCTTTATATATAGTTATTTATCAATTCTTAGGGCTCATCCCAGACCTACTGAATTAGAACATCCAGGACTAGAGCCTGAAAAATGTACTTTGTGGAGGTTTCTTAGTGACTTTGTTGCCTCTGTTTTTTAAATTGGGATATAGAAACTACATTCAATCACACAATGCATCCCCATACTTATATCCCGTTAAGTTCTAATTATGCAAAATTCACCATGCTAAGCACTGGTATGTCCACACAAAACCTTGAAGAATATATGTATCTGTGTATGTTAGCTAAGCTTGTCTAGGCTTCACTAACAGTGTCTCTAAAGTGTAGTAATTTAGGCAATTAAAGTTAATCTTTCACTCATAATATTCCAGACAGGTGTTCAGATTAGAGGCACATCTCCTTTCCATTGTTATTCAGGGACCCATAACTGGGTTTTCCATCGCAGTCATCTGGAAAGAGGAAGGGACATGAAAAAGTATGTATTGGAGATATCAATAAGCCAGGTCCAAAAGCGGTAAACACTACTGTTCATTTCCCAGTGAAGAAAATTTAGTTACATGGTCATACCTAATTATAAGGGAGACTAGGAAAGATAGTCTAGCTATATGCTCAGGAAAGGGAAGAATAGGTTTTATTGGACATCTGGCTGTTTTGACTTCAGTGTGAACATTATAGTTTAGAGATGAGTACTGGTAAGTAATGCACAGAAAACAAATTTTAAAACCCTTTCAAAAACAGTATGTACTTCTGCACAGTAAGATGACTACAGAGGGAAGAATGTATTTGGTTGTAATATCAAATTATTGGACCACTGTGCTTGCATGGGAAAGCTGAGTTTAAACTAGCTAGGATGTAATTTTTTGAAAACAAAGTGAGGTACAGTTTTTTTTTTTGTCTCAGTTTTCCTTTTTCTTTAGCTACTTGAAGGGAGAGAAATTTTATCAGATACATCACTTGAAAAATAGAGGAACACAGTCACTTGGGAAAAGTTAGCCCCTTAACAAAATGGTTGTAGTCTGGAGCTTAAAAAGGAAGTTGCAGTTTTTGTAAGAATACATATATATATATGTATATATTCTTTAATATATATCTATGTATATACACACACGTACATACTGGGGGAAAGACTGAGATTCAGGAAAGGTGATTTTGATATTCAAATTTTAGCTTTTTGTGTTTTATTATGTGCTATTACGATACCTCTAAAATTTATACACATTCTGTTACATAGAATATTGTTTGTTTCTGGCTCCTGAGTGAATGAGTAAGGGGACATACTGGCTTGCATACTGGGGAAAGATAGACAATAGGGAGTTGGAACAGCATGGATGGTTATTGATAAAATGAGAATAGCACAACAGGAGCAGATAACTAATCAATAATAATAAATTGTGGGGAAAGCACAGGGTTTTCAATAATAATGGGGGACTAATAGTCCTGTTATTTTCCTCAGTATTAAAAAAAAGTACATCGACAGATGAATGGGTGAAGAAGATGTGGTACATATACACAATGGAATATTAGTCAACTATTAAAAGGAACAAATTGGGTCATTTGTAGAGATGTGGATGGACCTAGAGACTGTCATACAGAGTGAAGTAAGTCAGAAAGAGAAAAACAAATATCGTATATTAACATATATATGTGGAATCTGGAAAAATGGTACAGATGAACCTATTTGCAAAGCAGAAATAGAGACACTGATGTAGAGAACAAACATATGGACACCAAGGGAGGAAATGGGGTGGGTGGGATGAATTGGGAGTTTGGGATTGACATGTATACATTGCTTTATATGGAACAGATAACTAGTGAGAGCCTACTGTATAGCATGGGAAACTCTACTCGATGCTCTGTGGTGACCTAGATGGCAGGGAAATCCACAAGGGAGGGGATCTGTGTATACATATGGCTGATTCACTTCACTGTACAGCAGAAATTAGCACAACATTGTGAAGCAACTATACTCCAATTAAAAAAACCTAAACAACTCATAGAGAACAGTATAAGCCCTAATTTAGTCAAGGGTGGGAGTCTGAACTTAAGGCTATCGTGGCTATGCAAGTCCTAAGAAAGTAAAGATTATTGTATAGTAAAAAAAAAAAAAAGTTTACCTACTTGTTGGAACTTTATAAGTTATACAAATATGTATTTAAGTACATAATTCAGTGGGATAATTATATGAACATGGCATTCTAAGGAAGGCAAATAAGAGAGACATTTCATCCAGAATAGGACATGCAAGTCTATTTAAAGGAAGTACCATCTTAGATGAGATATGAAAGATGAGTAGGATCAAACCACATAGGATGTAAATGGGAGTATTTCAAGAAAAGGGAATAGCATACGTAAAGGACCCAGGTCTAAAGAAAGCATGTGCTGCTATCACACAAATTGAATTCATATCTGTGGAACTGGAGAGAGGGCAGGTGAATTTGGTTATAGGGGAAGAAATGGAACAGAGACAGAAGCAGTAAGAAGAGAGAGCTAGGCAGGAGCTAAATACAACTAGGCTGTATAGGCTATAATTTATATTTTGGACTTTAAGAGCAACAATTATTGAGTGCCCACTATATTAGTAGTAGGGAAAGTTTTGTGGCAATCTATTGAAAATCCAGTTATAGCTTATGTACTTAAAAGCAAGATTGGTAGAAAGATACATTATTGCTAAAAATAAAAGCCTATGCAAAGGTTAGGAAGACTAGATTTGAGAGAGTATTGTGTAGGAGGTGATGATGAAGTCATCATGGATGAGATGAGCTTCTAATAAATATACAGAGGTAATGTAGAAAATGAATTTCTTCCCTTCCTTCTTCTATCCATTGTTTTTTCCTTCTCTCATTTAATCGCTCTCCTTATTTTCCATAGGAATGGATTTTTTTTCTTTTTTTTTTTTTTTTTTTTTGCTGTACGCGGGCCTCTCACTGCTGCGGTCGCTCTCCTATTTTCCATAGGAATGGATTTTTTTTCTTTTTTCTTTTTTTTTTTTTTTGCTGTACGCGGGCCTCTCACTGCTGCGGCCTCTCCCGCCGCGGAGCACAGGCTCCGGACGCGCAGGCCCAGCAGCCATGGCCCACGGGCCCAGCCGCTCCGCGGCACGCGGGATCCTCCCGGACCGGGGCACGAACCCGCGCCCCCTGCACCAGCAGGCGGACTCCCAACCACTGCGCCACCAGGGAAGCCCAGGAATGGATTTTTTACAAAGGAAAGTGTTACTCTTAAACTAAGAAAGAATGACCTCTCTGGGTGACAAAAGTGAAAAAGAATATCAACATTAGAGTGAAGAATAGGATCAAATAGCTCATAAATAGAATAGCTGTATTACTATTACTAATAGCTGATATATCTCCTAATGTCTGGGAGTTAAGGCATAGGCTCTGTAATAGAAGGATATTATGAAAATAGTTTCCTCCTTGTAGAGAACCAGACTAAGCTAGATAAATGAAGCTAGGAGTCATGAAATTGTCTACTGTTTGAGACAGAGAAACCAGAAAAACTTTATCTCCTATACCAGGAGGCAACAAGCAGATTGGCTATCTGTCCTGGGCTGTGAGTAGAACAGTAATAATCTATAATAAATCATAATCATAAGATTGCATGGCACAAACCATTATGAGGCTGCCCTAGAATGATGTGGTTGGAAATAACTGAAAAATCAACATTAAAACTTATTTGGCCTGAGTAAAACTATAAGGCTCAGAAAGAGAGAAACTCAAAATAACATTATAACAACACATTCAGATTCCAGGGCACATGGTTTCTCACAGATAACATCCACTAAAAATATGTTTAGCATAAGAATCATTGTAAATCACACGTATAAATAAAACATCTTGAAGGACAGTCAGCAAGGCAAAACAAATAGAACAATACGCAGTCTAATAAACAGAGATAGCATGATAATAATAAAGAGTATTTCATAACAATGAATGAACTGATCATAGATACTGAAAAGGAATGTAAAATATGAGCCAAGACCAGGATGCCATGGAAAATGTATAGGCACATTTGAAAAATTATAAAAATTGAAACTAAAAACATAATTTTATAATATAACCTAATGTATGGCTAGGAGAGCACAATAGACCATATGTAAAAATAACTGGTAATTTTAAAGATATATTTGAAAAGAAAAACTGGATTAGACACAGAGAAATAAATACATTAAAAATATTATTACAGAAGATTTTTAAAAGGAAGGATAGCATGAAGTCTGGGTACAGTGATGGTCTTTAAGCATATACCTAGAACCAGAGTGAGAACTCTTAGCTTAAGCATGACCTACATCTAGCTTGGAACTCTCTGAGAATGGGAAAATAAGACAGAAGTGAGGAATCTGCACTGCATAAACAGTGCTCCAGGTTTGAAACATTTATATATAGAACAGCCTTGGAAATGAGGCAGGCGATGACTTGAATTAACAAATTTGGAGAACTTTTCCTACATCCAATATAATTAAAAGTGGCAGAAAATAGCATTGCTTTATTTGTCATTTCACCTTCTGTTAATGACAATTACCTACCTAAGATCTTATTTTTGGAAGTTAAATCTGGGTCCCAATCCAAGAAATATTTTCTAACACATAACATTTATTTGAATGCAGCATAGATTGAAATTATCCGTAGACATCTTTTTCATTAATTTTATTCCAGATTTTTTTTTTTACCAATAGTCTTACTATGAAGTAGGCATGCATATTTGAAATACAAAGCAGGATGAAATTTTTTTACATATAGTTGAAAGAGTATAAATGATCAACAACTATTAAAACTTTAGAAATGCATTAGTATTGAATAGGGACTTAAAATTTTCACAGGTCTTCAGAAAACAGTATCTATTTGATTATGTTTATGATAAATAATCATGACTATCTCCAAAATGGTAGAATATGTAATTTTTTTAAAAAAATTATAAACAGTCTACCAATGGGAATTAAATTTAGAAAGTGACCAAAATCAAATTTCGCTATTTTATTCTGTGAAATACCTCTTTACGAAATTTTCTAAACCTGTTGTGTTATTGCCAACAACTGAGTTAATAAAAATTACTGTAGAGGACTGAGAATTATTTACCTAGGAATATTCAGATATACAGGATTTACCTAGAATCTCATGCCAAGTTGGAGAATGAGAATCTTCTTAATTGCTGGCAAAATGAAACACTTGTATGGAATAATTTCATATTTTTTCAAGTATGCATTTATCTGGAAAAATAAAATTTCCTAAAGACTTGGAGGTCAATTGACTGGTGTGCTAAGAATTCCCAGGAAATTCTGAGGAGCAAATTGATGTAGGATTGATTAGGAACAGGAATAAAATAAAAAAGAATTATTGACATGAATCAAAATTGTGGGGTGGAATGTATAGTCCCTCTCTATAACCCCAGAAAGCATCAGCAATGTTTCTCAAACTCACACTCAGGTAAAAAACAAATTGGGACTTAGGTAAGGAGAGACTTTATTCAAATGCATCTTATTTTGCAAAAGGGGGTAAAAGGGACTATTGTAATAGGGGAAGGGGTACTATTGTGATAAGGATAATACTCTGACCATGATATCTGCAAGCAACTCAAAAATTAGGTGGAAAGGGTCTTTTAATTTACCAATATTCAGTGAAAGTAATTTATTTTTTTAATTTTGGGAATGAAATTGTGGCTTAGATTCTCAGTGGGATTTATTTGGTGTAAGATAAATATAGACGAAAGGCTAAAGAACTATAGTATTAAGTGGCACTGAGCTTGTAACAGGAAATTTGCAGAAATCTTCAACAAAACTATAGAATTTCCATGGACTGTGTAATTAGTATATATTCCATTATAATTAATCTCTATCTACAACCACTAACATTTACTTGTTACTATTTTATAAAACCCTCTTTCATCAACACTCTGAGGTCTATTTTGTGATGTCTTTATTTCACCTGGAATGAATATAAGTAAACTTGAGATCTAAGCTATATTGGTTTGGTAGAGATATGTTTATTTTAGGAGCATAATGTAAAACAGCTAAATTTTAATCTTCCATTAGAGATAAGATTATATACAAAAGTCTACAATTTAAAAATAAATACAAAACAAGGTGCTATGCTATTTAAAAACATGAAATTAAACACGAAAAAAGAAAGTAAACAAACAAACCAAAAAGCTGATAAGATTTAAATTGGCTTGACTTGGGAAAACAGGAATTACAGTGGGGAGTGGTATGACAATGGCTGCCATTTTAGGTTTTTATTTCATTTTTAAAAGATATGTTACCTAAAAATAATGTAGATTAAATGAATTTAAGAGTAACAACTCACTAAAATTCTTTCCCTGGAAGTTCCTAAGAATCAATTGATTTTTTTCTTCGTGCCATTTTAACCATATTTCTTAAGTTGTCCTTTGATGAGTAATGCATGGGGAGTGTGAGGAATGAGGGCATGGAGGAATGAGTTGTTAAATCTAAAACAAAATTCTCAAGGAGTTTTATTTTGGTTGAGATATTCCTTGCTTAGAAGTCTAGAAAAGACGATAGGTTTATAGATTTTTTCCTAACCTTCAAAGTGTAAATAACAGTGTAAGTGTATTTTGCAAGAGTGTTAAGAGAATAAATTATTAGCGGTAAACCTGGCACTCAATATTTTTACACATTTGTACTTCCCTTGATACTCGCCATACTTTGATTTTTGATTTTTAAGAGCTTCAAATTTCATAGAAATGACATCCAAGGGAAGGGAGTAAAAAAGAGGTGAGATATTTATGTCAAAATCAGTGTAATCTTAAACCAAGGAGATATTTAGGTCTTCCCAGTGGCTGCCTTACTTGTGATAGGATCCTCTCCATTTAAGTCAGCTCAAGCAGTTCATGAACGAGTCCTCTGCAGTAGCAAGTGCTTTCTCCTTTCGCCAGCTGTGGCTACCCACTGGCTTCTACTTTATAAAAATGGTTTAAATCTGAAATAAAGCACACAATTAGAAGTTCGTGTACATACAGTACTTGTATTCACTGAACGGACTTTGTACAATGTTATACACTAAATGGCATCTTTTCTGTGTTCAAGAAAATGTAAACATATGGGGGTTGGTTAATTACTAACCAGGGTAAGTAAGTAGCTGTGTATACTACTTTCTTTGCAGATTTTCATGTAACTCAGTTGAAAATTCAAACCTGCGTTTCCATTAAACTTAAGAAAATTGTAAATACTGTTGATTTTCCCCAAAACTATTCCTTTGCAAGGAATAGGCAATATACAACAGGAGAATATTGCAGTTTATTTTTATCAGAGCCTTGACTCCTAGAGTTGTCTTACTTTATGTGAAGATTTCCATTACAGAATCCTTTCTAAGGTGTTTGCTATTTGGTCATAAGAGTCATTTGAAGAAAAAATGGTTTAAAATTAAATGTGCTTCATAATGCAGATAATTTTCAGTGATTCTACTGTTATTTGTACTGAAGACTTCCATGAACTTACTTATAGTGTTTCTAAACTACCATTAAAGGAAAAATATATTGCATTTAACAAACAGCCATCCCTTCTTGTGCTCTGATGGCTCTGAAAGAAAATGAAATAAAAATGCCCTAAATATTTTCTAAAACTGAAGTTACAATATAGTACATATGCTGCCAGCCCTTTTGAACTAATGGAGCACCAGAAATTTTGAAATAGAGTAAAATAAATTTAAAAATATGCTTCAAAGTGCAGGTTACAGGAAAGGAGTAGTGACTTTTGGAAACTCAAACACCTGTGTTTTTTTGGCCCCTATTCAGACATAATACTAGTGTCACTAAATAAAAATAGCACCTTTTTCATATCCCATTCACCCTTGCCCATCCTGGTAGGGGAGATTTACTGGTTAAGAGAACATTCTTAATATCCCTTCCATGGAAGAAATTATGCCAGCTTATGCTCAGGCCCATGGGGACACTGCCCAGAACGAGTCCTGTGTTCCTGAAAAGGTTCGCAGTAAGCTTCTTATTCCTTTCTGTTCTATGTGAAAATGATCCCCCAAAACTAGACTTGCATTGTATACTTACACATGGCTCGCCATGCATGATAACACTAATGTTTGTTGAACCTCATTGATAGGGTCACGTCATCAAAATTAACACAGCTGGTTTGTGTACCTTCTAGTTTGATCCATATGCATCATGAAGCCAAGTAAAACTGAAACATTTATATTTGCCACTCACTCACGTGAAATATTAAAGAGTTTTTAAGGAAGACATGTTACGTAATGAATCTTAATCATTTTAGTAAGTTAATTCTTGAATGTACATTCTAATAGCAGAATCACTTATTATCAAATATGCCCCTCTGCCAAGCTGAGGCTTATTGTATCCTTTTCCACTACTCAGCAGAATGAACTCCAACCCTCCATTTGAGCATTTATCATATTCTATCTTATGTCACTTATTGTTTGCTTTTTATTGTCTAAATGATGTTTTGTTGAACTTTGCATTCAGCTATATTTTTTTCTACAGCTAGATTGCTGTGTAACTCATAATCAGCAGTAAAGGGCTTAAGATCTTTTCTACAAACATCTCCACAAACAATGAAAAGGATACCTTGAAACCTTTTTTTGATAACTGATAAGGGAATTTTAATAGAATATAAAAAAAGGGAAAGTAATAGAGCCAAAATCTGTTTGCCTGCTTTCATGTTTGCCTTCCAGTCTGTTCCTCCAACTCATCCCAGTTCAGGCTCCTCATAGTAGCTCTCACTCTAAAATACAAATTGTGTCATGGCTCTTCTTTGCTTGAAACCCTTCAGAAATTTCCCTTCGACCTACAGTAAATTTGAATCCATGAATGGCTATCCACTCACCTCACTCAAATGTTATAATTAAAGCAAACCGCAGCCCAAATTCTGTCATACATACATACATGTATTAGAAAAACATTCATTAGAAAAGAAGCTCTAACAGTTCATGAACCTGTTCACTAAGCTCTCTGTCTTCTTTCATGTACTCCTGCCTCTTGTATGTAAAGTTCTATCAGGGCATATGGTACAACAACCCTTGGGTTGGGTTCTGTAGCCTTGTAGCTGGCCTAAGACAACAGCATTCACCCCAAACTCATAGCAAGATACATGCTGATTAACAAACTGTGATTCACTGGTAAAAATTTATATCTCATATTTATCATACCACTTGGCAAAACCTCACATATTGACAAAAATAAGGCTCACTGAAGGGATTATAATAGTGCCTCTGAAGTGTGATCTTTCTGAAATAATGTCAGTTGACTACCCCTCTGTTGTAGATTTTCTGTAAGGATAACTTATTACCTTGATTTGAAGCTTGAATTAACTAGGACAATATAATATACATTCTAGGCTGAAGTATACAAAATTACAGACATCTTTAAATGATTTTGACTTTTTTCTGTATTCAATTATATTCATGAAAGTATTACATACTTTTAATTAAAAACTCAAAAAGTAAGAAGGGTATACAATTAAAACAAAAGTTCTTCTTTCTGAAAAGTGATCCTCTTAGTTCATAGAAATGGAAGACCAGTGTCAAAGTGTATAGAATTCAACAGTTGGAGGAAAAGGTAAGCTGTCAACAATAGGAACATTGTGTGAAACATGAGAATTTAGAAGATTTGGAAGGCAGAAGATCACAGAGAAGAGGGAGATTGCTACCCATATTTTTAAGTCAAGGGTTGAAAAGCAACTAGCATCTGGATTTAATAGTTAATGAAAAACAGCCATCACTCCTAGATTTAATTTCAAAGTGTGTTTTTCAATCACATGGATATGTTTTGGTACTATGACCATTGTCAAGTTAGCCATGATTGGCCATGATAAAAATAAAAGTTGTGAATATATTCTTGCTAATATTTTGGACAAGTTTTAGTACTATGAATATGAGCTAATGCTATAAAATAATTTTATTCATTACCAAAAGTACCAGAGGATAAATAATTTTGAAAAATTCCATAATGTTAAGTAATTCTTAGAGAAAATATACGTAGAAATATATTGAATTGAATTGTTCCTCACTGTAATAGCTACAAAGGCATAGTTTTACCATCTTTCACAGGAATCTATTATTGTGAGAGATACAACACACAGAGCAATAAAGTGCTCCTATATATCTATATTGACCATCTTTATCCTTCTGATGGTTCACAGAATTTTGATTCCCATTGGAAATTCCTGGTGATATTATGCAAATATACATTTTTACAGGAGAAATTTATTTATTTATTTATTTATTTATTTATTTATTTATTTATTTATTTTGCGGTACGCGTGGCCTCTCCCATTGCGGAGCACATGCTCCGGACGCGCAGGCTCAGAGTCCATGGCACACGGGCCCAGCTGCTCCGCGGCATCTGGGATCCTCCCGGACCGAGGCATGAACCCATATCCCCTGCATCGGCAGGCAGACTCTCAACCACTGCACCACCAGGGAATCCCGAAAATTCTTTATTGATAGGATTTAGGAAAAAGCAATTTCAAGGAATTATGTTACCAAAATCTCAGCTAATTCACAGTGTAAATTGTTAAAGTCAAAAGATATTAACAGAAATCAAAGAGGAAATCAAAAAATACCTAGAAACAACTGACAATGAAAACACGACAACCCAAACCTATGGGATGCAGCAAAAGCAGTTCTAAAAGGGAAGTTTATAGCAATACATTCCTACCTGAAGAAACAAGAAATATCTTAAATAAACAACCTAACCTTACACCTAAAGCATTTAGAGGAAGAAGAACAAAAAACCCCCAAAGTTAGCAGAAGGAAAGAAATCATAAAGATCAGATCAGAAATAAATTAAAAAGAAATGAAGGAAACAGTAGCAAAGATCAATAAAACTAAAAGCTGGTTCTTTGAGAAGAATAACAAAATTGATAAACTATTAGCCAGACTCATCAAGAAAAAAAGCGAGAAGACTCAAATCAATAGAATTAGAAATGAAAAAGAAGTAACAACTGACACTGCAGAAATACAAAAGATTATTAGAGATTACTACAAGCAACTGTATGCCAATAAAATGGACAACCTGGAAGAAATGGACAAATTCTTAAAAATGCACAAGCTGCCGAGACTGAACCAGGAAGAAAAAGAACATATGAACAGACCAATCACAAGCACTGAAATTGAAACTGTGATTAAAAATCTTCCAACAAACAAAAGCCCAGGACCAGATGGCTTCACAGGCGAATTCTATCAAACATTTAGAGAAGAGCTAACACCTATCCTTCTCAAACTCTTCCAAAAGATAGCAGAGGGAGGAACACTCCCAAACTCATTCTATGAGGCCACCATCACCCTGATACCAAAACCAGACAAAGACGTCACAAAGAAAGAAAACTACAGGCCAATATCACTGATGAACATAGATGCAAAAATCCTCAACAAAATACTAGCAAACAGAATCCAACAGCACATTAAAAGGATCATACACCATGATCAAGTGAGGTGTATTCTGGGAATGCAAGGATTCTTCAATATACACAAATCAAACAACGTGATACACCATAGCAACAAACTGAAGGAGAAAAACCATATGATCATCTCAATAGATGCAGAGAAAGCTTTTGACAAAATTCAACACCCATTTATGATAAAAACCCTGCAGAAAGTAGGCATAGAGGGAACTTTCCTCAACATAATAAAGGCCATATATGACAAACCCACAGCCAACAAAGTTCTCAATGGTGAAGAACTGAAACCATTTCCACTAAGATCAGGAACAAGACAAGGTTGCCCACTCTCACCACTCTTATTCAACATAGTTTTGGAAGTTCTAGCCACAGCAATCAGAGAAAAAAAAAAAAAACAAATAAAAGGAATCCAAATAGGAAAAGAAGAAGTAAAGCTGTCACTATTTGCAGATGACATGATATTATACATAGAGAATCCTAAGGATGCTACCAGAAAACCACTAGAGCTAATCAATGAATTTGGTAAAGTAGCAGGATACAAAATTAATGCACAGAAATCTCTGGCATTCTTATACACTAATGATGAAAAATCTGAGAGTGAAATTAAGAAAACACTCCCATTTACCACGGCAACAAAAAGAATAAAATATCTAGGAATAAACCTACCTAAGGAGACAAAAGACTTGTATGCAGAAAACTATAAGACACTGATGAAAGAAATTAAAGATGATACAAATAGGTGGAGAAATATACCATGTTCTTGGATTGGAAGAATCAACATTGTGAAAATGACTCTACTACCCAAAGCAATCTACAGATTCAATGCAATCCCTATCAAACTACCACTAGCATTTTTTACAGAACACCCAAACCTATGGGATGCAGCAAAAGCAGTTCTAAAAGGGAAGTTTATAGCAATACATTCCTACCTGAAGAAACAAGAAATATCTTAAATAAACAACCTAACCTTACACCTAAAGCATTTAGAGGAAGAAGAACAAAAAACCCCCAAAGTTAGCAGAAGGAAAGAAATCATAAAGATCAGATCAGAAATAAATTAAAAAGAAATGAAGGAAACAGTAGCAAAGATCAATAAAACTAAAAGCTGGTTCTTTGAGAAGAATAACAAAATTGATAAACTATTAGCCAGACTCATCAAGAAAAAAAGCGAGAAGACTCAAATCAATAGAATTAGAAATGAAAAAGAAGTAACAACTGACACTGCAGAAATACAAAAGATTATTAGAGATTACTAAAATTTATTTATTTATTTATTTATTTATTTATTTATTTATTTATTTTGCGGTACGCGTGGCCTCTCCCATTGCGGAGCACATGCTCCGGACGCGCAGGCTCAGAGTCCATGGCACACGGGCCCAGCTGCTCCGCGGCATCTGGGATCCTCCCGGACCGAGGCATGAACCCATATCCCCTGCATCGGCAGGCAGACTCTCAACCACTGCACCACCAGGGAATCCCGAAAATTCTTTATTGATAGGATTTAGGAAAAAGCAATTTCAAGGAATTATGTTACCAAAATCTCAGCTAATTCACAGTGTAAATTGTTAAAGTCAAAAGATATTAACAGAAATCAAAGAGGAAATCAAAAAATACCTAGAAACAACTGACAATGAAAACACGACAACCCAAAACCTATGGGATGCACCAAAACCAGTTCTAAGAGGGAAATTTATAGCAATATAATCCTACCTCAAGAAACAAGAAAAATATCAAATAAACAACCTAATGATACACCTAAAGCAATTAGAGGAAAAAGAACAAAAAAACCCCAAGGTTAGTAGAAGGAGAGAAACCATAAAGATCAGATCAGAAATAAATGAGAAACAAATGAAGGAAACAATAGCAAAGATCAATAAAACTAAAAGCTGGTTCTTTGAGAA
>NC_041224.1:125723072-125724040 GCF_002837175.3 Physeter macrocephalus | reverse complement strand
GCTAACACCCATCCTTCTCAAGCTCTTCCAAAATATAGCAGAGGGAGGAACACTCCCAAACTCATTCTACAATGCCACAATAACCCTGATACCAAACCCAGACAAAGATATCACAAAGAAAGAAAAACAAAACTACAGGCCAATATCACTGATGAACTTAGATGCAAAAATCCTCAACAAAATACTAGCAAACAGAATCCAACAGCACATTAAAAGGATCATACATTATGATCAAGTGGGGTTTATCCCAGGAATGCAAGGATTCTCCAATATATGCAAATCGAGCAATGTGATACACCATATTAACAAATTGAAGGAGAAAAACCATATGATCATCTCAATAGATGCAGAAAAAGCTTTTGACAAAATTCAATACCCATTTATGATAAAAAAAAAAACCCTCCAGAAAGTACACATACAGGGAACTTACCTCAACATAATAAAGGCCATTTATGACAAACCCACAGTCAACATTGTTCTCACTAGTGAAAAACTGAAACCATTTCCTCTAAAATCAGGAAGAAGACAAGGTTGTCTACTGTCACCACTATTATTCAACATAGTTTTGGAAGTTTTAGCCACAGCAATCAGAGAAGAAAAAGAAATAAAAGGAATCTAAATTGGAAAAGAAGTAGTAAAGCTGTCACTGTTTGCAGATGACATGATACTATACATAGAGCTGGTCTTCAGACTATACTACAAAGCTACAAAATTAAGACAGTATGGTACTGGCACAAAAACAGAAATATAGGTCAATGGAACAGGATAGAAAACCCAGAGATAAACGCACCCACATATGGTCACCTTGTTTTTGGTAAAGGAGGCAAGAATAGAGAAAATAGAGAAAAGACAGCCTCTTCAATAAGTGGTGCTGAGAAAACTGGACAGCTCCATGTAAAAGAATGGTATTAGAACACTCCCTAACACCATACACAAAAATAAACTCAAAATGGATTAAAGGCCTAAAT
>NC_041224.1:125722469-125722923 GCF_002837175.3 Physeter macrocephalus | reverse complement strand
ATTGATACAGCCACTATGGAGAACAGTATGGAGGTTCCTTAAAAAACTAAAAATAGAGCTACCATACAACCCAGCAGTCCCACTACTGGGCATATACCCTGAGAAACCATAATTCAAAAAGTGTCATGTACCAGAGTGTTCGTTGCTGCTCTATTTGCAATAGCCAGGACATGGAAGCCACCTAAGTGCCCATCGACAGAAGAATGGACAAAGAAGATGTGGCACATATATACAATGGAATATTACTCATAATGAAACCTAAAAGCTTTTGCCCAGCAAAGGAAACCATAAACAAGACAAACCTCAGAATGGGAGAAAATATTTGCATATGAAGCAACTGACAAAGGATTAATCTCAAAAACTTACAAGCAGCTCATGAAGCTCAGTATCAAAAAAGCACACAACCCAATCCAAAATGGGCAGAAGACCTAAATAGACATTTCTCCAAAGAAGA
>NC_041224.1:125703386-125722286 GCF_002837175.3 Physeter macrocephalus | reverse complement strand
CAATGGAATATTACTCAGCCATAAAAAGAAATGAAATTGAGTTATTTGTAGTGAGGTGGATGGACCTAGAGTCTGTCATACAGAGTGAAGTAAGTCAGAAAGAGAAAAACAACTACTCTATGCTAACACATATATATGGAATAAAAAAAAAAAGCTCTGAAGAACCCAGGGGCAGGACAGGAATAAAGACACAGACGTAGAGAATGGACTTGAGGACATGGGGAGGGGGAAGGTGTAAGTTGGGATGAAGTGAGAGATTGGCATGGACATGTATACACTACCAAATGTAAAATAGCTAGTGGGAAGCAGCTGCATAGCACAGGGAGATCTGCTCTGTTCTTTGTGACCACCTAGAGGGGTGGGATAGGGAGAATGGGAGGGAGACCTAGGAGGGAGGAGATATGGGGATATATGTATATGTATAGCTGATTCACTTTGTTATGAAGCAGAAACTAACCATTCTAAAGCAATTATACCCCAATAAAGATGTTAAAAAAGATATTAACAATGTAATCAAGTTGCCATATCTCTGAATATAGTAATAGGATGAGAGTTATGCATATTCCCTCTCCAACATTATTTGATATGAGGAGTAGGGAGGTGAGAGCTGTGATCAAAGAATCATAATATCACCACCCAAAACCAGTTTTCCCTTTAAATTATAAGCATTTTATACTTGCTTATAATTCAAAAACTGTATTTTGTTATTTTGAAAAGCCTACTGAGCAGCTCACAAACCCTCGTCCCTAGATTAACCAATCAGATCAATATACTCCTCCCTTCTTTTCTATTCTATCAAAGCTGAAATGCAGTGCAAAATCCCGCTAGAACAGCCCCAGTTATGAAAGCAGGCCTAGTTGTATAGCTGAGAGGAATCTCATAAGGGCTTGTGCAAAATATTTCATACAGAAGACATTTCCATCCTCAGATAACTTATTTTTTATTAGGGCATTTTTGTGGTTCGGTTTCTGGTTCCTCTAAACATCATTACAGTGAGTTGAGTCATTGACACTGCTTTAGAAAAAATTGCACCCTATGGGAACTGAAGTCCTGAGTATGTATTATCTTTCTAGCATATTTGGTTATTGTTTTCTATTCCTGAGTTTCAGTTTTAATGATTCATTGTCAATACAATTTCAATTTTCAGGAAAAAAATTCCTTTTTTCTACATTTAAAAGGTGGAAATTACACAATATCACATTTTAAAACGACAAGGAGTTGTCACATCCAGAAGTGTTTGCCATTTAATTCGTAAATGTATTTCTTAAACAGAAAGGCTGTTATCTTTTGCCCTTTTAGGATAAATTTTTGACAGTAAAGGAAGGGCATTTAAGTAAGATCAAAGTTCAGGTTCCTCCTCTACAAAACTGTTCAATAATTTTGGAAAAATAAATTAAGCTATCTATGTTTCAGTTTTGCTGTTCACTATGCTGAGAGCTATAACTATCTGTATTTTCTTCACCATAGACTTATGATTCAATATGATATGAGTTCAGCTACTCCAAAAACTTAAACTTTGTGCAAATAAGGTATTATACTCATTTTCCAGTTATCATGTCTTCTACCAGTAGATTCACCCATAAACACCACAAACAATACTATTGTTCACTGGGCAAATACTGAATTTCACACTCATCTTTGCTTCTGTTTCAACAAAGTAAATAAAATAAAACTATATTTTAAAAAAATCTTGAAATAGTATTTAAATATTACTGATTTGAAGGGAAAAATAAAAATTGAATAGATAATACCTGACACAGAGTACATAAATATAATAGGGCAACTTTTCAAATGGAAATTTAATCAAAATTTCATATAATTAAAAATACAAAGATTTAAGAAATCCACGCTCTGTAGTAATACTATCTTCCCAAAAAGAGTAACTAATGCGCTGGGACTCAAAAACTTGTTTATTTCTCTACAAATGCTAACAGGTGCTTTATTTGATTGCTTTCGTGTGTATGTGGGTGGATATCTTCTTGAAGAAGAAATCTTTAGTGTCTGCATTTGCTTCCTCTTGTGTTTCGTGATTTATGAGAAATGAATACAGCTCCAAGTAATTTTTTCTATTAAGGTACAATACACATATGGAAAATAAACATTTAAGCATCAAGAATAGTAGTTTACTGTTTAAAAATATGCAACATTTACTACATCTGTTAAGTGGTTATTTTAGTGTCAAGAAATGTGAAGGGTTTGAGATTTTACCCTATCTTCAGGTTAGCAAGTTAGCATACCACCATTTCATGGATGCTGGCAGAAGTCACAAGACTCCTGAGGAAAAAGCAAAGGACAGTTTATTTTTGGCAGCAATAGTAGTAGTTAAAAAGTGGTCATTTGCAATGTTTCCTGAGCCTCAGTTTCCACCAGGTTGTGCAACAAGGCCCAGTGACATCTGCATATGCAGTGGGTTGTATTAGAGGAGAGGAACTCTGAACTTAGGGAAACCCAGTTTTTTTATAAAGGGCTACATGCAAACCAACTAAAATTATTTCCTAGAGAAAAGCATTATCTTTATTATACTAATTAGGAAACAGATCTTCTCTCCACCCTGAAGGGAACTATTTCTGTATCTTCCAAGGCCGTTTCTATATTAACATCTCTGAAAAGATAGTCTGGAACAAAAGGCAGCCAGTGCCTCTCCTCACACAACATGCACAAATGCAAGGGACCCATAAAGTACTGTCTCACAACTAAGTTATATTTCAATAAATATTTTGCATACTAAACGCACCCATGTAACTGGCAGTCAGATCAAGAAAAGAACATTGCCAGCATCCCTGAAACCCCTCTCGTTTCCCTTTCCATCCACCCCTCCCCCACCAAGTATAATCACTATCCTGAAATCTAACAGAATAAATTAATTTTGCCTATTTTTTGTACTTACAAATATATATATGTATATATATATATGTAGTGTGTGTGTGTACATGTCTGGCTTCATTCAAATTATATTCATGAGATTCATTCATATTACTGTGTGAAGTTATAGATGTTTGTTTTCTTCCTGAGGTATAATTGACAAACATTGTATTTGTTTCAGGTGTACAGCATAATGATTTGCTATTTACATATATTGCAAAATGATCACCACAGTAAATCTAGTTAACATAGGTCACCATACATAGCTTACCAATTTTTTTTTCCTTGTGATGGGAACTTTTAAGATTTATTCTCTTAGCAACTTTTAAATATGCGGTACAGTATTATTAACTATAGTCACCATGCTGTACATTACATCCCCATGACATATTTATTTTATAACTGGAAATTTGTACCTTTTGACTCCCTTTACCCATTTAACCACCACCCCCCCATGCCCTGCCTCTGGCAACCAACAATCTGTCCTGTGTATATAGATGTAGATTTTCATTGCTGTATGAATATCCTACTTTCAATATGCATTTCGTAGCTTCTACTTTTGGCAATTTTAAAAATACAAGTAATTGTGTAGCATTCAGAGATCATTTGACTACTGAGTGTTCATTCTCTTATCACCATATAATAAAACAATATTTCTGATTGTAAAAAAAACTGTGATATATGAAAACAATTTAATTTCAATAACAACCAACACATAATGTAAAATTACCTTTATTCTTGAAATTTAGTAGATTTGGGGTCCAAATGATTATTTTGGCATACAGTTAAGAGATGCTAACCAACCACATCCTATTCTGAGATGATTTATTTTTTCTTAAAGCAAACATATAAGACTGTTAAGATAGAATGTTCTGTGACTACTCTGCATGGTAAGATTGTGACCCAAATATTTGCCACGATACAATGTAATTAATGCCCATTCTGCACCCTAAATAATGATATGTGTTGAAAATATATGCTATTGATATTCTGGTTATCACCAAGGCCATTAATACAAAAAAAAAAAATCCCCAGATTTAAATGTCAAGACCAAAGTCAAAATCCTTATGAAAACATCATGGTATATACCACAGAAATTGTGATATGTCTTAAATATGTAATTTTCAGGACTTATTAAATTATCTTTTGTGAAACCCTAATGTCCTAAAGTTTGTTTGCTTTCGTAGTTTTTTTTTTGATAGAACCATATATCACTTATAGTAAAATAGGATGAGTAAAGCCCTATCAAAAGATCCTGCTATAAATAGGAACATCAACATATAGACATTGTAAAATAGATATTGACTTAAAATATGCCTTATTCAGAGACTATTATTTAGATGCTATTCTTTGTTTAATTTTTTTATCCATTTTAGATTTCAGAATCTTGATAATAAACCAATTAAGTTAGAACAGATTGATTCAGATGTTCCTTTCAAAATATTTGAAGTGGTTCTTTAAAATGGGGACTTCATTAAATAATAAAAGTGATTAGTTTCAATGTTACCTTAAGTGCTAAAGTGATTTGGCTTATAACATGTGCTATACTCCAGGTCCTGTTGATATATCCTTCTGATAAGTTCTAATGCATGACTTTTTGTATTTACAAGTATTGGCTAATCTTAGACTTCTTATTGCCATGTCCCATGTACCAACAATGGGGACATCTTTTCTTCTAGACACCCTTACACTTACTGTTGGCCTGACCTATTATGTTTATCTCAATCTCTGTATACGCTTTTCCCTTTCTTGGCCTACAGTTAGACAAATTTACATTACAATCGGCTCTATATTATTGAGTGTGTTAGCTTTATAGTCATGTTTCTTACTTTTCTATTACATCTTTAACCATGTCAGAATATATGACAGTATTTTTTAAGGGAACTGGATAATAAAAGAAGAATTTGAAGTATAAAATATACTTTCTGAAATTTTCTAGTTTTGAATTTACATCCACAACTTGTATAAGAAATAATTCTTCTCTTAATATCATTAGTTGGAAATATATAAACCCATGTACTTATAAGAAAGGAAATTGAAAGAAATTGAAGTAGTGTCTCTTTTTTAATTTATTTTTATTGAAGCATAGTTGATTTATAATGTTGTGTTAGTTTCAGGGGTACAGAAAAGTGATTCAATTATACATGCATATATATCTATGTTTTTCGGATTCTTTTCCCTTATAGGTTATTACAAAATATTGAGTGTAGTTCCCTGTGCTATGCAGAAGGTCCTTGTTGGGTATCTATTTTATATGTAGCAGTACTGTATATTAATCCCAACTTCTAATTTATCCCTCCCTCCCTTTCCTCTTTGGTAACCATAAGTTTGTTTTCTATGTCTGTGAGTGCATTTCTGTTTTACATGTAAGTTCATTTGTATCTTTTTTTTTTTTAGATTCCACAAATAAGCAATATCATATGATATTTGTCTTTCTCTGTCTGGCTTACTTCACTTGTTATGATAATCTCTAGGTCTATCCATGTTGCTGCAAATGGCATTATTTCATTCTTTTTTATGGCTGAGTAATATTCCATTATATAAATATACCACATCTTCTTTATCCATTCATTTGTTGATGAACATTTAGGTTGCTTCCATGTCTTGGCTATTGTAAATAGTGCTGCAGTGAACATTGGAGTGCATGTATCTTTTCGAATTATGATTTTCTCCAGATACATGCCAGGAGTGGGCTTGCAGAATCATATGGTAGCTCTAGTTTTAGTTTTTTAAGGAACCTCCATACTGCTTTCCACAGTGGCTGCACCGATTTACATTCCACGAACAGTGTAGGAGGGTTCCTTTTTCTCCACACCCTCTCCAGCATTTATTATTCATAGAATTTTGGATGATAGCCATCTGACTGGTGTGAAGTGATACCTCATTGTAGTTTTGATTTGCATTTGTTTAATAGTTAGAGATGTTGAGCATCTTTTCATGTGTCTTTTGGCTATCTGTACGTCTTCTTTGGAGAAATGTCTATTTAGGTCTTCCACTCATTTTTTTGATTGGGTTGTTTGGTTTTTTTAATATTGAGCTGTATGAGCTGTTTGTATATTTTGGAGATTAATCCCTTGTTGGTTGCATCATTTGCAAATATTTTCTCCTATTCTGTGGGTTGTGTTTTCATTTTGTTTATGGTCTTATTTTTAATCAATCACTCAACACAGGTTTAAAGTAACCCTTCTATTTCACAGTCATTGTGATAAATGGTAGGAATAAAGACAAGTTTGTCATCATACATGAACCCAAAAACCTAACAGACTAGAGGAATAGGCACTAAATTCTCATAATGCCTCACATTCCACTCACACTTTCTTGTAATTAAAATCAGTATCACAAACTGTGAGGAATTGTCACCTTTTTCATTTCATTTATGAGAAAATGGAGGCTTAGAAGTGCCTTAAAATACTAGTGCACATATTTAGTCAAAAAGAGACTGTCATGAGTCAAATTTCCTTCATCTGACTCAAAATTTCATTATTTTTCCTCTAAAACAAACAAGTAAATAAACAATAACAAAGAAACAAGGCCATGTTGGTTCCACAAATGCCTTCTAAATGGTGGAGATCTTTTCCTATCCTCAGAAAATTTGACCTTATTTCTTCTTACTGTTAAGACTGATATTTTGTTTTCTTTTGTTTTGTTTCCTCACTTGCTACCTTTGGATACTGGCTGCAGTGATTTTAAGAAATGTAGAGAAGACATCCTGAGTATGTCCATAAGAAAGAGAGAATGCTTGGTGTTCAGTCTGTCTTTTTGTCCAACTTTAAAATGATACCCTATGTAGAAATTACAGTGTTCTGGGCAGAACTAAGAATTAATTATTTTTGAACCCACAAGTCAGTTAAATTATATGATATTGACTAAAGAGCACTTTAATGTTCGACTGCTTCTAAACAGTCACATTATTATTAATGACAAATTACAGGAATTGCTAGAATCAAAAGTAGAAAAGGCTTAAATTCATGAATACTAAACCCTAGTCCAGAGGTGACTGAATATCTTTAATGTTATTAATAAGAATTAATTGGTTAGAAGGGAAAATTGACAGACTTACTTGAGTGAAATTTTTTTGAGAGAAATATTATCTTACATGTAAGTAACTCAAGATAAAAAAAAAGTTAATTCAGAATGACTGCCTCAGGAGGAATATAATTTATACAAGAATTATTAAAATGCAGATTTATTGCACATTAGCCAGTTTTCCTTAGTATGTATGCTAAATTTCATTTGAGTTTCATTTAGTAGAAACAAATGTTTGCCTCCAACGCTTTCTACTTTAAATTTCATTTCAGGCACTTAATAGAACCAGTTATCTTATACTTCTTTTCTATGAAGCAGATATAAATCTTCATTCTGTAGATCTCAAGAAGGGCCATTTTTGTGGGACTTATTTATATGTGTAACATCATTTTATTTAACAGTCTAGTAACTTGCTCAGAGAAGTTAAATAGTTGATTTAAATCTCAGTTTTCATGTTACTTCTCTGATGAAACCTTCCCTGATTCTCGCAGGTAAAATATCTCGCACATGGCTCTGTTTTCTTACTCTGTCTACATTTTTCTAGAAGGCAACCTGGATTGTGTCTAGTGTTTTATTTATGCTCCTTTACACTATGAACTGTTAAAAGGGAGAGTTTGGTCATTATTTATTATATTTTGAAAACTTCTTCTGCTTGTTATTTTTTAAAGGAGATGGATCCAACATTAATAATTCTCAATATATGGGTTAATTATTGCTGCATAACAAATTACTCCAAAACATAGTTGCTTAAAACAAAAAAACAAAAAACATTATCTCATCATGTTTTCTTTGGATCAGTAATTCAAGATCTGTGTAGCGGTTGGCTCTGTTCTGGGTGTCTAAGAAGTTTGCAGTCAACAGATCAGTCTGAGATACAGTCATCAGAAGTTTCTGAGATGACTCATTTACTTGGAAGTTAGCAGGAAACCTTGGGTCTTGGTTAATATGGCTCTGCCAACTGGCTTTCCCCAAAGTGAGGAAGCCACAATGACTTTTATTACCTAGTGCCAGAGACACCATTTTACTTTCATTAGAAGGTAGTCATTAAGTCCAACTCACGCACCTATAGGGGGTAGAGTGGGGTGGATTTGGCTCTAAATTTGTAGGGAGTTGTTATAGTCAGGATTCTCCAGAGAAACAGGACCAATAGGAGATATAATAGGATTATTATAAAGGGATTATTATTATATAATCCTATTATTATTATATAATCCTATATAATCCTATTATATAATCCTATTATTATAATAGGATTGTTATTGTATATATATTAATATAATATATAATTATATATATATAGAGAGAGAGAGAGAGGGACAGAGAAAGAGACAGAGAGATGGAGAGAGAGAGATATCTATATCTGTATATCTATATCTATATATGTATATCTGGGGGGGGAGGGAGTTGATTTTTATTACAAGAATTGGCTTACATAATTATGGAAGCTCAGAAATCCCATTATCTTCTTTCTTCAAGCTGGAGAACCAGGAGAGCTGGTGTTGTAATTCAGTCCAGGTCCCTTGCCAGGACTGCCAATATCCAAGGGCAGGAAATGGGTGTCCCACATCCCAGCTCAAGCAGAGAGCAAATTCATCCTCCCTCTGCCTTTTTGTTCCATTCAGGGTCTCATAAAATGGGATGATGTCCACTTGCATTGGTAAAGATGATCTTCATAAGTCAGTCTACAGATTCAAATGCTAATCTCTTCCAGAAATACCCTCACATGCATATCCAGAAATGCTTTACCAACTGTCTGGTCATCCCTTAGTCCAGCCAAGTTGACACATATAACTAACCATCACAGAAGTATCAAATAATTTGTGAACATATTTTAAACTACCACACCCACCAACCTCCTATTATAGATAAAATTTTTGTTTCCAAGGATCATTTAAGGACCTTCAGCTACTTATTTGTAACTGGTGTTCTTTATAGCTATACTAGGTTAGGAAAGTATAAACTCATGGATATCTTTTATTTACACTTAAGTTTAAAAATGGATTTGAATCCTTCACTAAGCCTCAGTTACTCTTTTTGTGATATATAACAGTAGTTATTTCATAAGAATTTTATGAGAATTAGATGAAGTAATGTACATAAAGTGCTAAACACTGTGACTGCTACATAGTAAGCAATTAATATTAAATGTTAAGATCACTGGTATTATTGCCATCATTGTGATCATAAGCAGACATGAAGTGCCTCCACCATGTGTTTTTCTTTGCTGAGATCCTGCCTGAGTTGTTTTGACTCATCACAAAGGCAAAAGGGATGCCCAGTTCATGTACAGCCCTAGTTTTCTTCCACAGTGGATGAATGAAAAATGAAAGAGAACATCATGTGGAAGAATTGAACTTTTGTCAGTTTAGTTATCCCATTGGAAAATAGACCCCTTATTTTAAGGTTTCCATGTTGTGCTTGACATGGAGCCAAACATTCCCTTTTGGTGAACAGGAAGGAAGGGAAAGTGAGCACCCCATAAACTTTAGAAGTTTTGCAGGATAGTTAACATAGTGCCTGATATTGTAAAATCTCATGTAAAATGCATTGCCTTAATTCATATAGGAATAATATAGTTTAGGAATATCATAGAGCCCATATTAATATGTAGTATTTTACTCATTTTACTTGAATAAATGGTTGCAAAGTACTTTTTTACCTCGACATATTCTTTGATGGCTGGATAAAAGAAAGAAAATATGGAACTTGAGGCTAAAAAGTTGCCTAACTTACTTTATTAAGTGAGCAGTCAGGCTTTTTATTTCCCAAATAGCTGCTTTAGTCTAAGTTTTCAAAATAATCACTCATTCTATTTTATTTTGCCAATTTAGAGCTGTTTCTAGGATATAGTAAGAGAATAGAGATAAAATTTGTTGCCATTATCTTCCTACTCTTACTAGGGGTGAAATTAAAATTCACGCAGAATTATATTTTTCTCCAAAGGACAATTATTCCCATTTATTCTCATTTAGAAATATCCTGAACACAATTTTTAAAACTACTTTCTTCAAGTCCTGTATTGTTAACTAATGAAAGGTTAAAGCATATGATGTACCCTACAAAGAGTAGTAGCAATCAACCCAGGGAGCCAAAGTTCTTTCCATTTCCCTTCTCTTCCTTTATATTACAACATGAACAGGTGAAAATTTAATAAAGGAGGAGAAAGGGCAAAATTGCACAACAACTGGCAAAATGGCATCTTTCAGCTAATTACAGAAAGTAAATTTTTATTTTTATTATCTACATTTTCAGGAAGTACAAGGTTTTAGTTCAGAATGGATATCTGGCAGTGGTCTGGGTTTGTTCCATGCAAAATAATTACATAAGGTAAAAATGGGTACTGGTCAAAATATTATTTTTTTGAAAATAAAGTATGAATAATTCTTCTGACCTCGTGATGGGAAAAGCTAGGTTCATTGTTAATCTGCTCTTCACTCTCTGTTCCCATCTGCCTTTCACTCCACATCCTCAACCTACCATGTCAAAGCTGTAGGAATAGACATTCAAAATCTACATGCCAACATTCACACAAAAAGAGCCTTTGTAGAAAGTTCAGAAAGTTCTAGGGATATTCTCTAAGACCCTACCTTAAAACTTTGGTTTCTCTTCAGACTCATAACTATGAGTTCTAAGTTCCACACTAGAATTTTTCCAAGGTGAATTCATTTTATTCCATTCACTCTTACACGAAGGGTATTCATAAGCCTACTGAGCTTTGCTTTTGAAAGAACCCTGTTTTTAGGACAGTAGAATAAGAGGAAAAAGCAAAGGTGAGGCCATTTGTCAATTCTGGAATACATTTTCTTCACTGATTTCCTTTTAAATAGCTTGATTGTCAAGACTATTTTGTTGTGATTCATCCACTCTGCTTATAAATAGTAATTGAAATAACAATTACAAAGTAAATAGGAGACTAAACCTGAGAAAATGAGGTAGAAAAAAACCAATACATTTTAAGAAGTTGATGGAACATCTCAGCCAAAGAGCGTAGTCGAAGAATATCCTACACATTTGAAGGATAAATTTGGAAGTACTGAACCGGACTTTAGGGGAGTAAAGAGGTGAAATGGAGTTAAAGAGAAAAAAAGAAAAAAACTCAGAATTCTGCCCAGACCTATCCTATGATAAGTTATTGTTTGAGTTTTACCTTATTAATAGTGTGTATAAGTGCTGTGATTATAATCCCATCTGACTGAATCATAAATGTAAAGAAATTTAATGTTGATTTATTTTTCAAAGACAACACAAGAGAGTAGATTTATTATGAATGCAGCTGTTTGGAGATCATTAACTTAGAAAATTTTTAGTATGTTTAAAACTTTGCATCAAAAACTATTGAGAAACTTGCTAAATTACAAAACAAGTCAGGTAGCTACATTCTTGGGGTGAATCCTTTGATATCATTAAGAACTCCCACAGGTCAGATAGTTGATAGACGTAAGATTACACAGGGGTGAATAACCTGGGAGGGCAATCTCTGACAAACTTAAAAATATCTAATCTGATGAGTACTGTAGAATAAATTACTTTAATTTGCATAAACTATGTGGCACACACAAATTTTGCTCTTTCTTCAGGGCTCAGCTTAGTGTAAGATGTTGCATGATATGATTTGAAACCTATTAGTAAATTCTAACTCCATTACTTGCTTTCCATTTATTAAATCTTTCAACAACAACAAAAAAATGTTGAATTTCAAACTATTAATGATGTCCCTATGAAGATGATTTTTCCCCTTTCTGTTTCCACTTAGCATATACAGAAAACTGAAAAGAGTTTATCTCCCAACCTAACAACAAGAAAAATCAGACAGACAGAATGCAAATTTATAATTCATCTTTAAACTCTCAGAAAGTTAAGGTTGTGGTATAATCAACTAGCCTGAAATTCAAGGAAAGAAAGGTACCACCAAAGAGATACGAGTTTCAAACACTAGATAACCTAGGATACAGCACAGCATTAGTAAGAAGATTTCAGCTAAAATTTTTAAACAATTGCTAAGATAATGTGAGTTAATGTGATAGTACAGAATCCCTGGGAGTTTTAGAAACAAGGCAAATTTGTTCTCACTTGCAACCTCTCTTCAACAGATGTCGTTACATGCATTTAAGAAGGATTAGGGCCAATGGAATAGTGTTAAGCCTGGGTAGTGGAACGACTACTATGATAGAAACAACAAAAATCCTTGCCTAGAACTTCATATCTTAAGGAAAAAAAGGCTTAATCCCTTGATAAAAGGGCAGCAAACATTGAGATTCCGATGATAGCTGAAGAGCCATTGCAACTGAAGGAGAAGAACAGAGAAAAACGAACAAAACAAACAAAAACCACTACATCTGGGAAATGGCAGGAAAATTACTGGGCACAGGCAATTGGACACCTAATGCTGGGGGAGGAGCAGGATCACTGCAAAGCCCCACAGCAACGATCCAGGGATATAGGCAATGCTTACATCGGTACAAGAGACAAGGCGTCTCCATATCCTGAACACAAGCTAGAAAATGTTGAATGTGTTAGTTTGATAGAGCTGCCATAACAAAATATCACAAACTGGGTAGCTTAAACAACAGAAATGTATTTTCTCACAGTTCTGGAGGCTGGAAGTCCAAGATTAAGCTGTCAGTAGCTCTCTCCTTGGCTTGCAGATAGATGCCTTCTTGCTGTGTTCTCACATGGTTTTTCCTCTATATGTGCACAATTCTGGTGTCTCTTTATGTGTCCAAATTTCCTCTTCTTTTAAGGTCATATGTTAGATTGGATTAGGGCCCACTCTAAGAGCCTCATTTTAATTTAATCACCTCTTTAAAGGTCCTATCTCCAAGCATTGTCACACTGTGAGGTACTGGAAGTTAGGACTTCAACATGAATTTTGGGGGCACACATTTAGCCATAGCATTGAGTGACCAATAAAGCAGCAATCTACCACTGGGGGATAGGCAAGAGGGTGGAGAGAGACCTTCTGTGAGTAATAGGCACATAGAAAAACTCCAAAGCTGAAAGTGAACAGGAACATTGAGAAAATTACTCCAGGAACCCAGTCCCCACACTAAGCAAAAGGTTAACACAAGAGAAGTTTGAAGCCAATGTTAAGTGCATGGAAGGGAACCATAAGCACAACACCCAAATCCATTGCACCTTTTAACCACCTCACACACACTAAAGTTCTAGCAAAGAAGAGGCGTGCCCATTTTCTACTATAAATATAATTTACCTCAGTCTTTACTTTCCTACACAAGTTTTGCAAAATCAAAAAGTACAAAACAAAAAGCATGAACACACAGGTGCACACACACACACACACATGCACACACACATATGCACACATATACACATTACAAAGAGGCAAAATAATTCGAACCACTAGGATTGGAAATGACCTAGATGTTGCAATTCTCAAGGAATGTAAAGTAACTATACTTAATATGTTAAGGGTGTTATTGCCTATAGTGGATAACATGAATGATCAGTTGGGGATTTCAGTAGAAATATGGAAACTAATAAGAAAGAGTCAAATGGAAATGCTAGAAATAAAAACAAATAAATAACAGAAAGATAGACAATGTCTTTGATAAAATTATCAGTAACTTCAATACATCTGAGGAAAGAATCTGTGAACTTCATATATATCAAAATAAATTACTGAAACAGAACTGCAAAGTGATAATAAACAGAACAATCATCTAAGATCTGTTAAAATAAAAAACAAATGGAAAGCAACTCTGAAAATTCCCTAAACAGACAATATCAGTTTAGTCATACACACAAAACTTAATTTATCTTATTTTGCAGGACTAATTTGACCCTGGGTCATTTCGTGTTTATGCTTCTGGAATTCATGAGCAAAACTTGAAATGTTTCCCCAAAATTGATACGAGGTAACCACTAACCAATTCTCTATCATTTAAGAAAATTCTAACATTATAACCAACTACTGAGAAGAATAAAGTCATTGCTTTCTCACTATGTAAGCTGCTTTACAACAAAAGCCTAAACTCACTCCATGTTTTGGTTTGAAGTGTTCCTAGTTCTGGCTTTTTGGTGTGTATACAATAAACTTTTACAATACTACTCTGGTTATTCATTGACAGGACCTTTTAGCAAAGCTGTGGGATAATATCAAATGATGCCTGTGTAATTGGAACCCCAGAATGGGAATGGAGAGTAATCAAGAAAAGTAGGACTTATTTTGGGATTGTAAGACATGTTCAACATTCAAAAATTGATCACTGAGATGCATCACATTAAACACTAATGAAAATTGATATGATAATATTTAATAGATTTATAAAACATTTGACAATATTCAATCACTATTTTTGAGTTTTTAAGGGCAGTTTAGGAATATCAAGGGAATACTTCATCCTGATAATGGTCATCTATAAAATTTATCTATATTTATGACCATATTTATTGGTGAAAAGCAACAAATATAACAAAAAATGATACGCTGGGCTTTATCAAAGTTAAAAACTGCTTTGCGAAAACTGTTAAGAATATGAGAGAAAAAGCCATAGACTAGGAGAAAACATATACCTGTTAAAAAAAAAAAAACTGGAGGTTGACATTTAAGTCTGACCCTTTATAACTGGTGAAACTGATGAGAGTTTAAATATTTGGACTAATTTAAATACATATGCTTATGTATAAAAATATGCCATCTTAGAAGGACTATTAAATGTCTTGTACTTAACAAAGTATTTACCTTCACTGCATCTCCAGATTTTGCTTTATCTTTTTCATTTCTCATTCTTTTTCTCTCTCCTTTCTCCTCTTTCTCCACATTTCTGCTTACTGGTTTTCCTTTTCTTTATTTATTTTTTTTCCAACAGACAGTAGCTTTCACTACCTCTTTTTGCTATTCTTTAAACAAGCAAATTACACAAACTCATTCATGGCCTCTGTACTTGTTTTTTCCCTTGGCTTGGGCCATTATCCCTCTTGTTAACTGCATAGCTCATTCTGTCATATCATTTACCTAAATGCAATTTTTCTTAGCAATTCACCCTAACCACCATTTGAAATTACATCTGTCCATTTCACTTGCCTTATTTTTTCCATTATACTTAATACCTAACATATATGTATTTTATTTATGTTGTCTATTGTCTCTACTTCCCTCATATTAAAGTATAAGCTCTAACTATGTATTGAGTTTTGAATTTGGTTAGGTGATTTCTACTTTAAGCTAGTTGAGGACAGAAATGAAATATTGTTCACTACAACCAATAATTTAGTATTTTAAATGAAACAAATGTCTATTACTTATTGTTTCCCCATATTAATTTTCTGAAACAAAATTTAGGTTGGAATATAATAAACATGAAACATGGTTTAAACTCTGTCTTCGATGGGGTCTAGTAGAAGTGATTAGTTATACTTTTCATGTGTTTGAATCTTTCTCAATTTGTGGATGTGGCAGTGTTAAGGCCACTGATGCATGTTGAAGCTAAAATAAAGAAAGTGTGAATATTCAGGAGGTGCTTCAAGATGACGAAGAGTAAGATGCAGAGTTCACCTTCCTCTCCACAAATACATCAAAAATACATCTACAAGTGGAACAACTCCTACAGAACACCTACTGAATGCTGGCAGAAGACCTCAGACCTCCCAAAAGGCAAGAAACTCCCCACGTACCTGGGTAGGGCAAAAGAAAAAACAGAGGCAAAAGAATAGGGATGGGACCTGCACCACTGGGAGGGAGCCGTGAAGGAGGAAAGGTTTCCACACACTAGGAAGCCCCTTAGTGGGCGGAGAATGCGGGTGGTGGAGGGGGGAAGCTTCGGAGCCAAGGAGGAGAGTGCCGCCACAGGGCTGCGGAGGACAAAGCGGAGAGATTCCCGCACAGAGGATCGGTGCTGATCAGCACTCACCCGCCGGGGCGGGCGGGGGCTGGGAGCTGAGGCTCGGGCTTCGGAGGTCAGATCCCAGGGAGAGGACTGGGGTTGGCGGTGTGAACACAGCCTGAAGGGGCTAGTGCACCACAGTTAGCTGGGAGGGTGACTGGGAAAAGGTCTGGAACTGCCGAAGAGACAAGAGACTTTTTCTTGCCTCTTTGTTTCCTGGTGGGCGAGGAGAGGGGATTAAGAGCATTGCTTAAAGGAGCTACAGAGACTGGCGGAAGCCACGGCTATCAGCGCGGACAACCGAGACAGCCATGAGATGCTAAGGCTGCTGCTGCAGCCACCAAGAAGCCTGTGTGCAAGCACAAGTCACTATCCACACCTCCCCTCCAGGGAGCCTGTGCAGCCCCCCACTGCCAGGGTCCCGTGATCCAGGGACAACTTCTCCGGGAGAAGACACGGCGTGCCTCAGGCTGGTGCAGCGTCACACTGGCCTCTGCTGCCGCAGGCTCGCCCCGCATCTGTACCCCTCCCCCAGCCGGCCTGAGTGAGCCAGAGCCCCCGAATCAGCTGCTCCTTTAACCTCGTCCTGTCTGAGCGAAGAACAGACGCCCTCAGGCGACCTACATGCAGAGGCGTGTCCAAACCCAAAGCTGAACCGCGGGAGCTGTGCAAACAAAGAAGAGAAAGGGAAATCTCTCCCAGCAGCCTCAGAAGCAGCAGATTAAATCTCCACAATCAACTTGATGTACCCCGCATCTGTGGAATACCTGAATAGACAACAAATCATCCCAAATTGAGGAGGTGGACTTTGGGAGCAAAGATATATATTTTTTTTCCGTTTTTCTCTTTTTGTGAGTGTGTATGTGTATGCTTCTGTGTGTGATTTTGTCTGTATAGCTTTGCTTTTACGATTTGTCCTACGGTTCTGTCTGTCTGGTTTTGTTTGTTTGTTTTACTTTTTAATTTTTTTTCTTAATAATTATTTTTTATTTTTTATTTTAATAATTATTTTACTTTATTTTATTTTATCTTCTTTCTGTCTATTTTTTCTCCCTTTTATTCTGAGCCGTGTGGATGAAAGACTCTTGGTGCTCCAGCCAGGTGTCAGGGCTGTGCCTCCAAGGTGTGAGAGCCAAGTTCAGGACACTGGTCCACAAGAGACTTCCCAGCTCCATGTAATATCAAATGGCAAAAATCTCGCACAGATCCCCATCTCAATGCCAAGTCCCAGCTTCACTCAACGACCAGCAAATGACAGTGATGGACAGCCTATGCCAAACAACTAGCAAGACAGGAACACAACCCCATCCATTATCAGAGAGGCTGCCTAAAATAATAATAAGGCCACAGACACCCCAAAACACACCAGCAGACGTGGACCTGCCCACCAGAAAGACAAGATCAAGCCTCATCCACCAGAACACAGGCACTAGTCCCCTCCACCAGGAAGCCTACACAACACACTGAATCAAACTTAGCCACTGGGGACAGACACCAAAACCAACGGGAACGACGAACATGCAGCCTGCGAAAAGGAGACCCCAGACACAGTAAGTTAAGAAAATGAGAAGACAGAGAAACACACAGCAGATGAAAGAGCAAGGCAAAAACCCATCAAACCTGACAAATGAGGAGGAAATCGGCAGTCTACCTGAAAAAGAATTTAGAATAATGATAGTAAAGATGATCACAAATCTTGGAAATAGAATGGAGAAAATACAAGAAACGTTTAACAAGGACCTAGAAGAACTAAAGAGCAAACAAAGAATGATGAACAACACAATAAATGAAATTAAAAATTCTTTAGAAGGGATCAATAGCAGAATAACTTAGGCAGAAGAATGGATAAGTGACCTGGAAGATAAAATAGTGGAAATAACTACTGCAGAGCAGAATAAAGAAAAAAGAATGAAAAGAACTGAGGACAGTCTCAGAGACCTCTGGGACAACATTAAACACACCAACATTCGAATTATAGGGGTCCCAGAAGAAGAAGAGAAAAAGAAACGGTCTGAGAAAATATTTGAAGAGAATATGGTTGAAAACTTCCCTAACATGAGAAAGGAAATAGTCAATCAACTTCAGGAAGCACAGAGAGTCCCATACAAGATAAATCCAAGGAGAAACACGCCAAGACACATATTAATCAAACCATCAAAAATTAAATACAAAGAAAAATATTAAAAGCAAAATGGAAAAACAACAAATAACACACAAGGGAATCCCCATAAGGTTAACAGCTGATCCTTCAGCAGAAACTCTGCAAGCCAGAAGGGAGTGGCAGGACATATTTACAGTGATGAAGGAGAAAAACCTACAACGAAGATTACTCTACCCAGCAAGGATTTCATTCAGGTTTGAGGGAGAAATTAAAACCTTTACAGACAAGTAAAAGCTAAGAGAATTCAGCACCACTAAACCAGCTTTATAACAAATGCTAAAGGAACTTCTCTAAGCAGGAAACAGAAGAGAAGGAAAAGACCTACAATAACAAACCCAAAACAATTAAGAAGATGGTAATAGGAAGATAAATATTGATAATTACCTTAAATGTAAATGGATTAAATGCTCCAACCAAAAGACATAGACTGGCTGAATGGATACAAAAAACAGGACCGGTATATATGCTGTTTACAAGAGACCCACTTCAGACCTAGGGACACATACAGACTGAAAGTGAGGGGATGGAAAAAGATATTCCATGCAAATGAAAATCAAAAGAAAGCTGGAGTAGCAATTCTCATATCAGACAAGCTAGACTTTAAAATAAAGACTGTTACAAGAGACAGAAAAGGACACTACATAATGATCAAGGGAGCGATCCAAGAAGAAGATATAACAATAATATTTATGCACCCAACATAGGAGCATCTCAATACATAAGGCAAATACTAATAGCCATAAAAGGGGAAATCAACAGTAACACAATCATAGTAGGGAACTTTAACACCACACTTTGATCAATGGACAGATCATCCAAAATGAAAATAAATAAGGAAAAACAAGCTTTAAATGACACATTAAACAAGATGGACTTAATTGATATTTATAGGACATTCCATCCAAAAACAACACAATAAACATTCTTCTCAAGTGCTCATGGAACATTCTCCAAGATAGATCATATCTTGGGTCACAAATCAAGCCTTGGTAAATTGAAGAAAATTGA
>NC_041224.1:125702890-125703348 GCF_002837175.3 Physeter macrocephalus | reverse complement strand
ATACAAACACATGGAGGCTAAACAATACACTACTTAATAACCAAGATATCACTGAAGAAATCAAAGAGGAAATCAAAAAATACCTAGAAACAAATGACAATGAAAACACGATGTCCCAAATCCTATGGGACGCAGCAAAAGCAGTTCTAAGAGGGAAGTTTATAGCAATACAAGCCTACCTTAAGAAACAAGAAATATCTCAAATAAACAACCTAACCTTACACCTAAAGCATTACAGAAAGAAGAACAAAAAAACCCCAGAGTTAACAGAAGCAAAGAAATCATAAAGATCAGATCAGAAATAAATTAAGGAAACGATAGCAAAGATCAATAAAACTAAAAGCTGGTTCTTTAGGAGATAAACAACATTGATAAACCATTAGCCAGACTCATCAAGAAAAAAAGGGAGAACACTCAAATCAATAATATTAGAAATGAAAAAGGAGAAATCACAACTG
>NC_041224.1:125702067-125702301 GCF_002837175.3 Physeter macrocephalus | reverse complement strand
AAATTCAACACCGATTTATGATAAAAACCCTGCAGAAAGTAGACATAGAGGGAACTTTCCTCAACATAATAAAGGCCATATATGACAAACCCACAGCCAACATCATCCTCAATGGGGAAAAACTGAAACCAATTCCACTAAGAATAGAGACAAGACAAGGTTGCCGACTCTCACCACTGTTATTCAAAATAGTTTTGGAAGTTTTAGCCACAGCAATCAGAGAAGAAAAAGAAA
>NC_041224.1:125701402-125701897 GCF_002837175.3 Physeter macrocephalus | reverse complement strand
CTGTCACTGTTTGCAGATGACATGATACTATACATAGAGAATCCTAAAGATGCTACCAGAAAACTACTAGAGCTAATCAATGAATTTGGTAAAATAGCAGGATACAAAATTAATGCACAGAAATCTCTAGCATTCCTATACACTAATGATGAAAAATCTGAAAGTGAAATTAAGAAGACATTTCCATTTACCATTGCAACAAAAAGAATAAAATATCTAGTAATAGACCTACCTAAGGAGACAAAAGACCTGTATGCAGAAAATTATAAGACACTGATAATTTAAGTGTCTTAATTTCTTTAAGAAATTAAAGATGATACAAGTAAATGGAGAGATATACCATGTTCTTGGATTGGAAGAATCAACATTTTGAAAATGACTATACTACCCAAAGCAATCTATAGATTCAATGTAATCCCTATCAAACTACCACTGGCATTTTTCACAGAACTAGAACAAAAAATTTCACAATTTGTATGGAAACACAAAAGACCC
>NC_041224.1:125657611-125700795 GCF_002837175.3 Physeter macrocephalus | reverse complement strand
AGGACATGGAAGCAACCTAAGTGTCCATCAACAGATGAATGGATAAAGAAGATGTGGCACATATATACAATGGAATATTACTCAGCCATAGAAAAAAATGAAATTGAGTTATTTGTAGTGAGGTGGATGGACCTAGAGTCTGTCATACAGAGTGAAGTAAGTCAGAAAGAGAAAAAGAAATACTGTATGCTAACACATATATATGGAATCTAAGGGAAAAAAAAAATGGTCATGAAGAACCTAGGGGCAAGACGGGTATAAAGAGACAGACCTGGGCTTCCCTGGTGGCACAATGGTTGGGAGTCCGCCTGCCGATGCAGGGGATGCAGGTTCGTGCCCCGGTCCGGGAGGATCTCACATGCCGTGGAGCGGCTGGGCCCGTGAGCCATGGCCGCTGAGCCTGCGCGTCCGGAGCCTGTGCTCCGCAACGGGAGAGGCCATAGCGATGAGAGGCCCGCATACCGCAAAAAAAAAAAAAAGAGACAGACCTACTAGAGAATGGACTTGAGGATATGGGGAGAGGGAAGGGTAAGCTGTGACAAAGGGAGAGCGTGGCATGGACATATGTACACTACCAAACATAAAATAGATAGCTAGTGGGAAGCAGCCGCATAGCGCAGGAAGATCAGCTCGGTGCTTTGTGACCACCTAGAGGGGTGGGATAGGGAGGGTGAGAGGGAGGGAGGTGCAACAGGGAAGAGATATGGGAATGTATGTATATGTATAACTGATTCACTTTGTTATAAAGCAGAAACTAACACACCATTGTAAAGCAATTATACTCCAATAAAGATGTAAAAAAAAAGTGTGAATATTGAAAAATGAATGGGAAAAGCAAATCTGTAATCCACAAAATGTGAGAGTAACTGAGTCACCAAACCAAGGAGTAGCAGAAAGTATCAAAAGTATAACCTGCTGAAAGGTAGGAACTTTATTCCTATCACTTAAAAATGTGCCTCACACATTAGAAGTACACAAAACATATTATGGAACTTATAAATCTATAAGTTTAGAACTAGTGATAGGAGGAGTAATTGTGAATAAGAATCAGTGAGGTTAGGAGACTATATCTTTGGAACAGATTTGAATTAATATTTATAATCTCATGATATGATGCACTGGAGGATCGGTTATATTCAAATTCCAAAAACGGCATTTTTTTTAACATGAACTGAATGATCCTTATCATGATTTGTTACCATTTATACCCTTAAAACTAGGTACCAAATAGTCTAACCTCAGTAGCGTGTGTTTGCTTTAGGCTGTGTTTCATCAATTTTGTTTAGCTAATCCATTAAAGTGGACTGAGAAATTTTATTTCAATTCTGAATGTTAATGGTCAGATACAAAATATTGCCTTATTTGTGAAATTATATTGTGTTAACAGATAATAATCAAACCCATATAGAAGTAATAACAGTAAAACCAAAACAAAATTAATATTATATATGTTTGAGTGACTTAGTCAAAATAATTTATAGAATCATTAAGATCTCTTGTGCTCTTTTACATTCCTGATGTTTGGTACCGATAATATTTAAAAGGAATTTTAAAGGAAGCAGATAACATACAGGTAAACATTTATATATTAATGTAATTTTAGGTATTCTTTTGAATAAGCAATGCACTGTAAACTGCATAATTCACAGTCTGTAATTATTCATCACATCCTTTTCCCATTGAAATTGTCTTAATCTCACACTGTAGCCCTTAGAAAAAGTGAACAGATGGTAATTTATTGCCTTAAGAATGTATTTAATTTAATTTAGTATGACTTAACAAATTAGGTGTTTTTCTGTAAATTGTCTTCCCAATTCTCATTACATAATCAGGGTAATGGGGCAGAAATGATGATCAGTTTGGTCTTGGTTCAGTGAAACATAATAACAAGATTTAAGTAAGTTTTTAACAACTTTTTGTGTAAGTGAATTGGATTGTTTTATTTAAGGAAACTGCATATTATATGCAATACCTATTATTTCTATGAATGTTCTTAAACAAAATTAAAAAACTAGTTCACATAAATAATTTCTAAGTGCCTATAACCTACTAGGTAGTCCCCATTCAAAGTGGTAGGGAGTCAATTAGTATATAAGACACAATTCATCCTCTCATGGTACCTTTCTTCTTCAGGGAAAAAGATCAATGAATTAATGTATGAGACAGGTGATGAAAAACAGTAATTGCTAAGCATTAAACTGTATTTTTCTCATGATTCCTTCCCCGAAGTGAATTACTCTCATATAAAGGCTTTTGAGTGCTATCTTAATTCTTTGAGAAAAACTCTGGGATAGAAACTAAAGCAGTACAGGGGGCAACCTCTAAGTAAATTAATAGATTTTAACAACATTTACAGTTTCTTTTCCAGCTTTATTGAGACATAATTGACAAATAAAAATTGTATATATATTTAGAGTGTACGACATGATTATATATATGTATATATACACGTACATACACTGTGCAATGATTACTGTAATCAAGTTAATTCGCATGTTCATCACCTCATATAGTTACCTTTGTTTTCTGGTAAGAACACTTAAGATCTAATAATAATAAAGTTCAATTATACAATACAGTATTATTAATTGTAGCCAGCATGCTGTGCTTTAGATCCCCAGATATTTTCATCTTATGCCTAAAAGTTTGTACTCATTAACCAGTATCTCCCCATTCCCCCTACCCTCTTGCCCCTTGCTGCCACCATTCTATTCTCTGGTTTTGTGAGTTTTAGATTCATTATGTAATTGAGATCATACAGTATTAATTTTTTTTCTTTACTGTTTTTTCTTTAAAGAATAGATTTCAGGGATTTATGACTACCGGCATGACTTAGAGATATTGTGAGTTCAGTTCCAGACCACTGCAATAAAGTGAATATTCCAATAAAGTGAGTCACATGAATTTTTTGGTTTCCCAGGGCAAATAAAAGTTACATTTACACTATACTGTAGTCTATTAGCTTTATGTCTAATGTGCATACCTTAATTAAAAAATAATGCTGTTGGAAAAATGGTACCAATAGACTTGTTCAATGCAGGGTTGCCACAAACCTTCAACTTGTAAAAAAAAAAAAAAAAAAAAAAAAATTTTCTGTGAAGTGCAATAGAGCAAAGTGCAATACAGCAGGGTGTGCCCATATTCCCATAAGTCACTTAGTACTCATTTCAAAATAATATGCAAAAGATAAGGAAAGAATTAAAATAACTTCATACACACACACACACACACACACACACACACACACACACACACACACACGACAGGGAGGAGTTGCAGTTTGAGTCCAAATGCAGTCTGCTGTAAGAATTCCTTCTTGCTCAGGATAGGTTAGTCTTTGTTTTATTAAGGCCTTCAGCTGATTGAATGAAGCTCACCCTCATTGAGGAGGGTAATCTGCTTTACTTAAAGTCCACCAATTTAAATTTAATCTTATCTAAAAAACACCTTCATAGGGCTTCCCTGGTGGTGCAGTGGTTGAGAGTCTGCCTGCCGATGCAGGGGACATGGGTTCGTGCCCCGGTCCGGGAAGAATCCGCGGAGCGGCTAGGCCTGTGAGCCATGGCCGCTGAGCCTGCGTGTCCGGAGCCTGTGCTCCGCAACGGGAGAGACCACAGCAGTGAGAGGCCTGCGTACCGCAAAAAAAAAAATAAAAAAAATAAAATAAAAAAAAAAATCCACATTAATGTTTGACCACGTATCTGGGCTCTGTGGTCCATCCAAATGGACACATAAAATTAACCAATATAATACATTATACATATCCTTACAATTTTTTATTTTGTTTTTAAGACAGTTACCAAACACTGATTTAGAACTTATTATAGAAAAGGAAAATAAGACATTTCATTAGTTAGCTTATTTGTTTAATGTCATCTTCTTTGCTACCATTAGGGATCTATCAACATTACCACATCTGAAATTGCTGATATGATGCTGTTTTTGTTTTTGTTTTTGTGGTACACGGGCCTCTCATCGCTGCGGCCTCTCCCGCTGCAGAGCACAGGCTCCGGACGCGCAGGCTCAGCGGCCATGGCTCACGGGCCCAGCCTCTCCATGGCGTGTGGGATCCTCCCGGACCAGGGCACGAACCGTTGTCCCCTGCATCAGCAGGCAGACTCGCAACCACTGCGCCACCAGGGAAGCCCGATGCTGTTTTTTAAAAAAGAAAAATGCTCACTTTTCCTCTTTGACAATTGTGGTGTTAGTATTCAGTAGAAAACCCCTGGATAATATATTTTACATATGATAAAGCATGAAAAAGTCATGAAAAGCACAATACAAGTTTGCAATGATATAACCATCTTAAGATGAAATTTTCATTTTGTGAGTCTGATATAATTTTAGCATTTATAGAAAGATGTGTAAGAACTAGTTTCATTATTTAAGTGAAAATTTAGTATAACATCTTAATCTTAAGCATGCTCTCCAAACTGTAAACAAAGCAAGTGAAGTTCTAGAAGTTGCCACTCTTAGATTTCAACAGTGATTATCTAGGAGACAGGATTACGGTCAATTCTTGTTTTAACCTTATATATTCTGAATTTTTTAAAAAATAGAAATATGATTCTGCAGTATCAAGCAATATTTATACAGTCATCCATCTGTATCTCTGGGGGTCTAGTTCCAGGACAAATGTGGAACCTGCAAATATGGAGGGCCAACGGTAATATACTGTTTTTTTACACTATCTCACTGAAAAAAGAATGACTCCCTTTCACAACTGCTTAATTAGCAAACATTACCATGTATCAATGCAAGTTGAGTGAAGCTACTTTTTATCTTTCTAGACCCAGATAGTAATTATTATAAGTCAACACAGGCTCTTATTTTCAACAAATGATAAGGAATTTAATGTAACCATTGTAATTAATTTAGCTGCACTTAGGAAAGTAACTGAAAATATATGAAATGAGACTAGTATTAAGTACAGATAATGTTGAAGTCGTACAACATCTGCCAATTAAGCATTCAGTATTTATTAAGACTTTTAAGGGACTAGGTAAGTATTCCTTGAATAGCTAGTTTAAAGCCATTTGCTCTCATCTGCATCTTTAGGGTCAAGTATTGTAGCTGTGATGCAATTGATTTCTTCATGACTTTAGCAAAATAGCATGAAATAGCTCAATAAATGTGCAGAATATCTTCCAGTAGCATATATTCTTAGTTACGGCCTTGGCAAGTTGGATTTGAATTTATATATGAGATTCTAGATTGGCTTCTTTTGTACTATAGAATGAAAACTTAATAGGGATATAAAATCAGTGTGTTGATCCATAAGCATTTGGTAAAGCTAGAAATTCTAATAAAGTAAAACACAGAGGCTAAAAGACAAGCTGTTTGCAATATCAACGTGAATGCCTATGACTTAATTTTTAGAGCTATTCCTTTTAAGACAATAATGGTATGAATAATTATTTCTCCATAACTTTCATCAGGTAGTTAATAGTGAATGGAATCTACATTTTAAATTGACACAACAGCCTTTGGAGAAATTCAGAAAATAAAATGTGACTAATATAATTTGGTAAATGGTTTCTTATTAATTCTGTTTTAAAAGGGATTCAGAAGCAGTTGGAGTCTATAACAGATATTTGAGAGGAAGTGGAAAAGAGTATTTCTGTGGTGTAAAACATATTCTAAGTTAAATCCATTATCTGTGATAACAAATAATATTTTAATGAAGTAATATGTCTCAATTTACAGAGTTGGTAACTATTTTGTAGCATATTCAGTTTATTAGGAAGTCAAAATTGTGGTGTATAAACTGTCATTTGGAATGAACTCTAGCCACATGAAGGAATGTTAAGTGATTATAATTAAATAGTCTGTTCATTTAGAGGAAACATGTTTCATGTTGTCCTATGTAAATTGATACCTACCTATTTATTTGCTTTATGTAAACAAACTATTTTCATCAAGGTCAAGCTATAAAGCTTGGATGTTATGGCTTACTCTTACTTTATCTGAACTTTTGGTTAAATCCTAGATAGTTGAAATATAGTTAACACACCCACATAGTACCTCAAAATCCTATATATCTAATTTCTAGGAACATTTTTTCAAACCTCATTCAAACATATGATATAGGAAAAGGTATAATCTATGAAAAGTTTTTTGATAATAGCCTTCAGGTTTGGAAGGCAGGGTCACATTCCTTTGACCTTTTCCTCAATCTATCATAATATGTTTCTACAGGTTAAATTGCCAGTTTAATACACAAAAACTTGGGAAAAATATTAAATAAATTAGAATAATTATTGACTAATTATTGTATCTATTTAAGAGGAATTATATCCTTTCTAAAAACTATCATAATTGTACATGCAATACATTATTGGAATAACATTAAATTTATTAAAATCTATAAATCAGTCCTTTTAGGAAAGTGGTTTTTTTTTCCATTTTATCGTGATCTGTGGTAAATACAAATGTGAATTTTTACTGTAAGCCTGTACACATACTTACATAGTCTCTAGATCTATCTATCTATAAATTAAAATATAGAAAAATTTTAAAGTTTAATAAATACAATTCTTATACATTATTCATGGTATGAATTCTGGAATTTTCTACTTTATATTCTACATTTTTCTGCTCCACAGTCACACCAAGATTTCTTCATATAAAAGTTTGGCATTTGTGTTTCCTCCATTACTAGAGAGTAAATCTAAAATGTGCCCCCCCCCAAAAAAGAAGTGGTAATTATGTGACATGCTGGAGGCTTTGGCTAATGCCATGGTGATAATCATTTTGCAGTATATCAGTATATCAAATAAACATGTTGTACACCTTAAACTTACACAATGTTATATGTCAATTATATCTCAGTAAAGGTGCAGGGGAAAAAAAAAAAAGAATGTTATTTGAACCTATCACCACATGGCTTCCTTCTTCTCAGCATTCATGACATACCTTATATCCTTCCTCAGAGAAGATTTCCCTGGATACCTTTGCTTAAATCTCTGTCTCTCTCTGTCTCTGGATCTGTCTCTCTCTCTCTGTGTCACTCACTCACACACACACACACACACACACACACACACACACACTCCCCACCTTGGCCCATTATTTCCCACCATTCTATGTCATTTGTGACAAAACAGTTTTGAGTACATAAATTTGTCTTATTTGGCTGTTTATATGTTTCTTATCTTTCTTGCCGAGTACGTTTTATAAAAGTATCTTTTATTAGTTACTTCTGTAATTCCCAGTACTTTTATGATAAAGGATAAAGGACTCTTTGCTAAATGAATAAGTAAATTAATAATTGAACTGAATATTTAGTTAATTCTATGAGCTACTTTAGTAAATATCTTGATAGTTTACTATACAGACCAAAGAGCAAAGAGATTTGGCTAAAGACTGCTGAGCACATAACTGAAACCTCTTATGCAAGTAGTGTATACCCTATACAAGAAGTATAATAATAGGCAAATATAAGAGCTTTTTCTGGTTTCAAAAGTATTTAAAATGTCCAAAATATGTTTCTTTTGTAATTCTTATTTCAAACGCTTTTTATTTAACACTATTGTTAATACTTAAATGCAGAGATTGTTTCATGGTATATCCCTTCAATGTATAGTTTCCAAACATTTGCAACAAGTTCTATGGATATTATCATATCTCTGCCTAGATCTATATTAATTTAAAAGGAAGAATTTCAAAATAAACATATAAGTTCTGGACTAGTGACAATTTCAGAAATACTAGCATCACAGTGAAAATATACAAAGTAGCTCTAGGTTATTCACCAAATATAGCTTATATTTCATAAAATTTCTTTTTATGAAATTTCATATTTTCTCACCCTCTGGCTTGCTAAACATTACATTAGTTTCTAGCCAAAGCTGTATGTAATAAAAATACCAACGGAATATTTCTTTGCAATTTCAATGCATTTTTTTCTCTATATAGAAAGAGAAGATTAAGCCTTAAGTGTTTCAATCAGAAATTAGGTTTGGGGTATTTGTATTACTTGGTTTGGTAATGGGTAGAAAGAAGACTTCAAAAATCTTTAAGCTATTTTAAACATGTTCCCAACTTATATAGGTTCCCTTTTTCCAAAGCTTCAGTAGACTCTTGAAGTAGAAATACTATGGAAATAATAGTGATTTAAACAGATCATGATATATTGGTCTCTATACACCCATATTCATCTGAATGGTTTTTAAAGCTGACAACCAGAGCCAGAGTCTAGCCATCAGAGTGTGTACCTCTTTACAGCAAGACAGTTCCACTAAATCATATAAATATAATAATACAATTTTAATGGAAGGTAAAATTGGTACAAAATTTGAACTGCCACTATTATTGACTATTCCTGTTTATCTTAACAATCCCTTCTGGCAAACTATATGCAGTATACAGTAAGGATGCTTATTTATAGGAGTTCTGATACATTTACATGCCTTTTCACTTTTTTATACACAATAACTTAAGGATTTAAGATGAATAAAACAGGAAAAAAAAGGTAATTTGTAAACTCTCTTCCTTAAAATGACATAATAGTTTTGTATTTTCTTATGACATAAAAGAAAATTCATTAGAATGTAATTAACAAAATACGTTAAGAAAAAAAAGTAAGGAAACAGTGTGTGATATGGAGTAAATAGACCTGACTATGATTAAACTATTTGGAAACTATAGTTGTACTTCTGAACCAAATCCTTGTGTGATTTTAGGCTAGAAACTTATGCTTAAGCCTCAGTTGCTTTTATAAATAAGAATATTTTACAAAATAGTATCATATAATTAAAAAAATAGTTTATTTTAATTCCATTAAGACATTCTCCAGTAATATTATAAGAAAAAAATCTTGAATAAGAAAGAACTTTTAAATTTCATAGTAATTATTTTGGTCTTTTAAATGTGCAAACCATTATACTTAGAGCTTGAAGTGGCCTGAGATATAACCAATCTTTTAGTGTTAATAAAAAAGGAACACAAAATAACACCGAGTAAAGCAAATAGCAGCAACTTACATTGATTAAGTACTTATTGTATTACAGGCATTGTGCTAAGGAAAATAGATAGATGAATAGAAAATTTTTCTTTATGTGATAGATATTGTAAACCTTTTATACCAATAATCCAACATGCTTGAAAATTTTAAACATTTTACTTAAGAATAAATGATTCATAGAAAGTTTAATTTAGCGTTTTTGTCATTATATATAATCGGTGCTTTAGATCACTATGCAACACACTCTTTTATTTACCTGTATTCTCCCTAGTCATGCCAGAGATTGCCTCCATGACTTTCCTTTTCCTAAAATTCCAGTTCTGATGAGCAATCTACATTAACATTTACTTTGGACTAAAATTTATTATGTAATTCTGTTACTTAAGCCTTGAAAAGTAAGTTTATTTGCCTTATTGCTAAAAATAATGATTACAGTCAATTATTCCTAAAATTTTAGAATGAGGTTGACTACAAGTAACAAAAAATCATACATCACAGTGCCATAAGCAGTATAGAAGTTTATTTTAGTATATATATACATATTTTTTACCACCTAAATCAACCAGGAGGCAAGCTATCCAAAGTTAGAATAGTATCTCTACTGCAGGAAGTTCTCAAGGACCCACAGCTAACTACTCCACCAATCCTAAAACATGGTTCTAAACCGTATGACATGAGATGTTGCATCAGTTTTATAGGTAGCCAAATGGAGGGCCAAAGAAGAAAGTGAAAGTATCTCTTAAGGTAGGGAGCTGATAGAAGTCACTTTGGCTTACTTAACTTTGCCCAGAATTTAGCTATGTGTCCACTCTTATCTACAAGGAGTTTTTGATCATTAGTTACTTAGTCTAAGAGATCCTGTATCTTGCTAAGAGTATTTGATATGAAAAAAAATGGGGATTATCTCTGTTGCATCTCATAACATACCAAAAATAGGACTTTAAAAAAGAGAGGGAGGTCAGAAGATTTCAAAAATTTTTATATTGCAATTTTTTTTTAGTGCAGTTTTGGGTGGAGTTGCTATGTGCCAAGAGTTCTGCAGTTTTCATTGGTAGGAATGCAAATGGCATAGCCATTTTGAATGGTAGTTTGACCAGAACACCAGATCGCATTAGTCACCTCCTCTGAAGTCCCATGGATACCCAAAGATATTAATGACGAAAGGAATGACTTCATTAGAAGCTATTTCATGTTGTGAAAATCTCATGAATTTCTGGAAACAAAGGTCATTACTGCTGAACAGGAAATGCGCAGATATAATGTTAGAAAGAGAAATTTGAAATAGAAAAACATAGCAAAAGCAATTAATAACACCGTCAGATCTTTTCAAAATCACAATAGCAGAATGACAATCCTGTTTTTGAATTTGTGCAGATGATATTAAATGTGATTCATGGAGATTTTCCTGCATCTTGATCTGCAGGTCAACAAAAATTTCCAAGAAAATGAGTAGGATATCAGTATCATTGATCCTGTCTTTGTGGCATTTTAAGGGAAATATGGATGAAATTTTACTTTTCGGTGCAAAGAACTGATTTGTTTTTTCTATATTCCGTTTTTATGAGCTAGCCAGTGCCAACAAACCTGTCATTTAACAGTCTTAGGCAGGATGATGAGATAAGAACAATCCTACTTCTGAGGAATAAAATAACTTTACTGAGTGGTATAACCATCACCACAAATCATTTCTAGAGCATTTTCTTCGCTCCAATAAATTCCTTCATGACTCTTTACAGCTAATTCCCACTCCTCCCCGCAGTTCCCAGCCACCAATAATCTACTTTTATTCTCAATAAATTCATCTTTTCTGGGAATTTCATGTAAATGGAATTCTAAAATAATCTCTTGTGTCTGGCTACTTTCTCTTAGCATAATGTATCTGAGCCTATGTCAGTAGTGTGTACCTTTTTTTGCAACTGAATAGTGTTCTATTGAATAGATGTAATAGTTTGTCAATGTGACCTGTAAACACACAGACACACAACTCTTTATATGTATGAAATATATAATTACATATCTTACACAAACACACACACACATATATATAGTTAGTTTTCATTATTCATGGGAGTTTTGTTCTATAAAGTCTCCATGAACATTAAATTAGTGAATACTGAACTACTGTTCCTAGGGGGAAATATATATATCTCACATACATGATAATTTTAAATGCTGAAAAGAGCTTATCCTAGCAGATTCTATTTTCTTTATTTTACAAAGGAAAAATGATATTCAGAATCAGAAATGTTTTGTGACTTGCCTGAGGCTACTCCATTAACAGGTGGCCAAGTTGGGGTTCAAACTTCTTCAAATGGCCCCGGAGCTGGAAATTCTTACACTGCATTGCACTCCTGCCTGTCATCACTATTCCCTAGTCATCTGCATAAGATAGAAACAAGATGGCCAACCATCACATTTTTTTTACTTTAGCTGGGAATTTTCACATCTAGCAACACTAATTATTTGCTATGCTGCAAAATATTTTTATATGGAAATGTCCACATATATAAGTCATATACAGTCAATCCTCATTATTTATGGATTCCATATTTGAAAATCTGACTACTTGCTAAAATTTATCTGTAAGCCCCAAATCAATACTCAGGGCACTTTTGCAGTCACTTGTAGACATGTGCAGGACTGTGAAAAATTTGAGTGCCTGGACATTCAAGTTCCCAGCTGAGGTTGAACAAGGCTGCACTCTGCCTTCTTGATTTCAATGCTCATATTGAAAAAAGTGTCCTTTTCACTCTCTCTGGTTGCTGCATTTTTCATATATTTGTGCAAGCACTGTGTAACATTCTTAAGCACAAAAAAGATGTGATTTGCCTCGTGAAGAAAATACCTGTATTAGATAAGTTTCCTTTGGGCATGGTTATAGTGCTGTTGGCTATAAGCTCAGTGTTAGTGAATCAACAATATGGTATATCCAGAAAGAATAAGAGGATATTCGTTGGTCTCTGCCTGAGGCCATTTTGGAAAGTGCTAGAGTAACATCTATAATGAGTAAGGAAACTATGGAAAAGATGTAAAAGCATCTAAATTTGTGATTCATTAGATGAAGACTGATTTTTTAGAAAGTGTAGGGCACAGCATTGTTATGAGGCTGAAAACTTACTCACAAGTAAGTTAGACTAGACTTCGTACGTAAAGTTCTCAAGTTTCCAAGAATATGAGAGCAGAAGGTGCAAGGCCTCATGTCGTAGGTTCCAGAATTTATACATCTCTTCTGCCACATCATATTGGTCAATGCAAGGCTCAACCAGTCCAGATTCAAGAATATGAATAATTATTTCTTCATAAGAGGACCCACAACTGTTGTATTGCAAACATGTGTGGACAAAAGGAGATGTTATTCACTGTGATGCATTATGATAATTATTTACTACACTGGGTGTCCTTTTTCTAGAAAAGGGCAGAATCTTTTCCGTATCATCTGAAAACATGCTATAAGCAGTACAAACTGAACTTATGTAAACTGGTCTGAATTTCACATACCCTTTGTGAAATCCAAACAACCTAGGTTCTTATCTTTAATTTGTAACATAAAGTGGCATCTGACTTAAATATTTACTCATTCTATGAAGCAAATAAATAACTATAATTATATAATATAAATACTGAAAAGACTTCTAATGATCAAAGAAGTTAAATCAATGGATAAATATCTGCCCACAATAAAGAAATAGCCATAGAATAATTCCTATATAAAATCTTTTAAATAAGAATAAAATAAGGATATTCCCCAATGAATAATATGATTCAAGAATATTCATGATATACAGTAATCAAATGGATAATTAAAATTCAGTCACAAACATGAATGTAGCTGCAGAAATCATATACAAAATATTTCTACCCAGTATGAATAAAGTGATGGATGAAAGCATAATCCTTTAGAAATGATGAGGTTTAGTCTCATCACTCTTAGAAAAAATAGCTATAGGAAGAAATGTTGTCCCACAAAATCTACAAAATGATAGCAATAACCTAGACATGAACTTTGCATCTTTCACAGAAATTGACTCAAAATGGAATATAGATCTTAAAGTAAAATGTGAAACTATAAAACTTCTAATAAAAAACTTAGATGAAAGTCTAGGTAATGTTGGGTTTGGTGATGAGTTTTTAGATGCAACACCAAAAGCAAAATCCATGAAAGAAAAAAGTGATAGGTAGGGCTTTATTAATATTAAAAACGTATGCTTTCCCAAAGCCACTGTTAAGAAAATAAAAAGAAACCACCGACTGGGAAAAAATAGTTGAAAAACACATACATAATAAAGCTCCTGATATTCAAATTAGAAAGAATTCATAAAACTAAACAGCAAGAAAGAGAATCCCCAAAATGGGTAAACAGAACAGATACCTCACCAAAGAAGATATACAAATGGCAAATAAGTATAGATTATTAACATAAAATATCATTAAGGAATTGCAAATTAAAGCATCAAGATACTAGTAAACACCTATTAGAATGACCCAAATGCAACAATACTGGTGAGGATGTGGAGCAACTGGAACTCTGACTTGTTATTAGTGAGAACGCAAAATGGTACAGCCACTTTGGAAGAGTTTGGCTGTTTCTTACAAAGCTAAACATAGATTATCAACTAGCAACCTAAGTGTATACTTAAGTATTTATCAAACTGATTTGAAAACTTATGTCCACACAAAAAATTGCCCATAAATGTTTATAGCAGGTTTATTCATAATTGCCAAAAAGTGAAAGCATCATTATATCCTCCAATAAGTAAATGGACTTCAGAAAACCTGTGTGATATCTATACAATGGAATTTTATTCAGCAATAAAAATGACTATCAAGCCATCAAAGACATTGATGAATGTTAAATGTATATTACTGAGTAAAAGAATTCATTGTGAAAAGAGTATGTACTGTATGATTTCAATTATATACCTTTCAGGAAGAGGTGAAATTATAGGCAGTCAAAAGATCAGTGTGTCTAAGGTTGGGGGCGGGGAAGGGGAAAGTTAAAAAGGGAGAGCATAGGGATTTTTCAGAGGTTAACCTATTCTCTATGATATGTAATTGCAGTTACATGACAGTATGCCTTTGCCTAAACCTGTTGAAATTTAATGTTGTAAATTTTTAAAAATATATTATTTTGGAGTTTAAGGATTCCTAGAATAAAATGCAGAATGACAAAATAAACCACCTGCATCTCAAATATATTTAACAAACTTACTCACTGTCTTAGTCCATTTTCACTGCTATAACCATAGACTAGATGGCTTATGAACAGCAGAAATATATTGTTCATATATCTGGAGACTGACAGTCCAAATCAGCCAGCATGATCGAGTGAGGGCTCTCCGGGTTGTAAACTTCTTATATCCTCACATAGTGGAAGGAGAAGCTCTGTGGGATCTCTTTTATAAGGTTCATGAAGGCTCCTTCTTCATGACCTAATCACTTCCCAGAGGCCCCATCTACAAATATTATCATGCTTGGGGGTTAGGATTTCAATACATGAATTTGGAGGGGTGCAAATTTTCAGACCATAACACTAACTAAAGAGGGTAGAGGAAAATGTGCTGACCTGAATAACTGTGTCATGGAATCTTTCAAACTGAAGACAAAAGAAATTGTACATAAACATTCTAATTTAGTTTTCTAGATGATAAAGTTTTTCCCACAGGGATACAGGTTAATACCTCTGATTGTGCTATACATGTATAGGAATTGAACCATTAAGTAAATGAATAGCAGAAGGTGAAAGTAAGCTTTTTCATTTTAGAGTGGGCATTTACACATAATCATGGGGATGAGACTATAATGACCCATGGGATAATGGATTAGAATTGGAGAAATCAGTATGAACACATGTATATGGATGGTTAGGTAGACAAATATTTATAGATATATGCATATACATGGTTGGCTCCATACATATATTTACTTGCTCTGTGAGCTGAAAGGGCCTAGAATGAAATGAAACTCAGTAGCAATGATCATGGTTGGCACCTAGATTACAGTTTCTAATACCATTCTCCAACAGAAGAATCAAGGTCTCTTGATTGTAGACTGGTAAAGAAAATACACGAGATGAGCCTGGAGCATCTTGCAGTGCCAGAGGGTACTATAGAGCTTAGTACACAAGTCATGCACACACACAGAGGCATGCACACACAATGGTGGTGGTATGTCAAAGGGACATAGATGTCAAATGAAAGGGCTTCTGATGGCCAAAGCTATAGCAATTTGAGAAACAAAATAACACATACATACTGGATTAAAATTCAAAATAAAAAAATATATATATTATTGAGTCCATAACGATATAATTAAATTATTGAATAAGTAAATAAATGGGAGAGAAAAGATAAATCTTCCATGCAGATATATTGCAAATAATGTGTATAGAAACTTCACCCTGGAGGAGATGTATCATAACTCCCCACTACTTAAGTGTAGGTTGTACTAATTGACTTGCTTTCAAAAGTGCAATGTGAAAAGGGAGATGGGTAATAGGGTCAATAAGTCTAGCTGATGGTATGTGCCCTTGATATATCATAAAAATGATAACTTACTTAAGTGGTCTTGCTCTGAAAAACCAATAACTCCAGTCTAATTATGAGAAAAATATCAGACAAATCCCAGTAGAAGGACATGGTACAAAACATCTGTTAAATTAATTAAACAAGGAGTCCATTAGGCTGAAGTGGCTCTACTGCTTTGGTGGCCTATGTAAGCAAAGCAAAATCTAAGCCTGTAAATGCCTCAAGGTTAAGAAATAAAAACCTAGGTACAACAAATCACAAACAGTCAACTAGGCTTTATACTCAATCAAATAATTTTCTTTCTTTTCTTCTATAACTTCTCTTTCCCCTAGCTCTCCTCAGCAGAGCACTCCTAACCACTTGCAGTTTGGCACTGCCCAATTCGAATACACTTTTGCTCAAATAAACTTTTAAATGTTTAATACGCCTCAGTTTATATTTTAACACACCTTACTAACATCTCTCAAAACATTAGAAACATTAAAGTCTAAGAAACTGGCACAGATGAGAGAAGCTCAAGGAGACATGACAACTAAATGCAATGTGTTATCCTGGATGGGTCTCTGAAGCAGAAAAAAAGGGTAAGAGCTAAAAACTAAGGAAATCTGAATAAAGTATGGACTTTAGGTAATAAAATTGTATCAGCATTAGTTCATTAATTCTAGTTAATTTACCATAGTAATGTAAAATGTTATCAGTAAGGGAAAGTAGGTACAGGGTATATGGGAAATCTCTGTACTAAATTTGCAATTCTTCTATAAATCTAAACCTGTTCTAAAAATATGTACTTAAAATTACAGCAAGTATTATTCTAAGTAGGGAAATATTTGAAATACTTCTTTACAATCAATAATAAAATGTTTCTTGTTATTAATACTTCTGTCATTATTCAGAGGATCAAGGTAGCACAATTAGACATAAAATCAAGTGAAAATATATAACATTATGAATGTGAAAAACGTAAGCCAAATGTATATACAGTGGGATATTATTTAGCATTACAAAGGATGAAAGTTCTGACATAGCTACAGTATGAATGAACCTTGAAGTCAGTATGCTAAATGAAATAAGCCAGTTGCAAAAGACAAATTACCACTTATAAGAGATACCTAGAGTAGTTAAATTCATAGAGACAGAAGGTAGAATGGTGGTTGCCAGGGGCTACTAGGGGTGAGGGGACTAGAGAGTTGTTGTTTCATGTGTATAGTGTTTCAGTTTTTCAAGATGAAAATAATTCTTGAGATTTATTGTACAACAATGTGAATGTACTTAAACTACTGAACTGTATACTTAAAAATGGTAAGATGGCAAATTTTATGTTATGTGTATTTTACCACAATTAAAATTTTAAAATTTTGAAAAACTGATAATTGGGTAAAAAGTCATATAAAATTAATCAATCCTTTATATTAGTAAAATTTTTAAAACTTAATTTTAAACAAAAATAATACTACTTATAATTACCACACAATTCTAAGGAAATTAGAAATGCATATAACCAAACTAATACAAAGTTACGTTAAAAATATTGAAATACATAAAAAGACACCTAGATATATGAAAGGGTAAATTTAATATAGATGAATCTTTGAAATTTAATTTTATATGAAAAATAAAACTTCTAAAATTACCAAATTACCAAAGGTCATATCCTTTATCTAGAATTTGTAAACAAGCACGCATGATTAACACGTCATTTAAAAGTGTGTGTAGTAAAACTTTTTCAAAAGAAATAATACATGCGCAGTTTAGTCTGGTGTTTATCTCTGGGTTAGAGGGTGGGAAGATGGGCAAATGGAGGAGAATATAAGCAAGTACAAAGTACAGGTAGTGTTCTACTTCTTATGTTGGATGTTGGGTTTACAGCTATATATTTTAAAGTAAAGAAAAAAATGGAAAAATTTAAATAGAAGAAAACCAAATCAGTTTGTCAGCAGTCCATGCCTTTATAGCAGCCACTTTTAAATTTTCAGTAGAAAAACTGGATCTGGGAATTCGGATAGTTTACTTGAAAGAAGAAATCCTACATGTGATATTCTTTTAGATAAAAAGATGCAACATAAATGAATTCTATGTACTCAGGAGGGGAAAAAGTGTCAGCATTTCTCCTGTTTTCTGTAATTCCTTAGATATATTGTTATGTGGCTACAAGCACATAATGCATGTGGGTTCTGGTACTCCTCCATTTTACCAGCTATCACAAAGTGGAATCAGTCTATCTGAGGACCTGCGGCAGCTGACTTCATTATCAATCGCTTAAATATCATCTTCCTTTGCACATGACCAGCCAGGAGGGAGTACGTCAAATTTCACACTATTAGAATAGCTACATTCTGGATTTTTATGCTGTCATACATCATATTGAGTATGATCATTTTATGTAAATTTGATATAGAAGTTAAGAATAGTGGTGTTTAAGATGATATAGTAGAGTATATGGATATAGAACACCTTAAAACATGAGCCAGCTGATGCAGTCAAATATTCTAAGATCATTTTAAAATTGACATTTGAGTTTCTAAAAAGGCAGTTAAGTTAAATAACAAATTTATTCAGCTCTAATGAATATTTGATTGGTTTTTAGAGATAATTGCCCTCTATCAGGGTCATAGCATTAACATGAAAATTAGTCATTATCTTCTTTATGAGAATTGGAAAGAAATTCCTATTAAAGTTTTTGAAGGAGATTTTCAATGAAATAACTTTGCTTACTGATGGCATTGTATAATGATTTGAAAATGTCTCTCCAAACATTTATATATCGATTCTAAGTCATATTTTATGTTAGTGGAAAATGGCTTTAAAAGCATAGGTATAATATATATCTTTACATATTTCTTAGTGCAATGGTATTAATATAGGGGAATTAGAAAGGAAAATAGACCGTATATTCTTTCTGTTGGTATGTCCATTATACATTATTTGTTATTCACATTTAGCAGTTACTAAATTAAGTTGAATAAAATACTTTTGGGAAAGTAATTTTTAAAATTAAGCCATAAAACGTGAATTTTTATTGAAAATAATCTAACGACATTTGATATTGTATAGCTGAAAAGATATAGATGACCATAAGAAATTAGATATTGCCCTTGAATCTGATCATGGTTTATGAAGACTACATGTAATACTTATATCTCACCAGTAAAATTAATATGCTGGAGTTCCACATCAAACTATAGTAGAAAATCTCCAACTGTGGCACAGAGGGTGGAGGAATTAGGAAGAATCATGCATCTAAGATACATTTGCTGTAATACTCTTTGAGTAAATGGCTGTACATTACAGAAATAGAATGCCTGAAAACTTTCAAAGGATCTCTGGAATTTGCTAGAGATATACTTCAATGTTGTAACAACAACAACAAAAGAAAAGTGAAAGATTGAAAGCTAGTAGCTAATGGCAGTTTGTAAACTGTTACAACACAGATAAGAAAGGCATGAAATTATCCCATTCAGATTAAAAACTATGGTTTGAAGAAATAAAAGTTAGAACTATTAAAATCATGACAAATACAGAGTAGCACTCACTAACATGAAATCCATGAGGACAAATCAAAATTACGGTAACATATTTTACTACTGTATCACTGCAGGATTATAGAATTTAGGCACAGAAGAGTGATATTATTTTCTTTACTTACGTGTGCTGCCATAAAACTCCCTACCTATTCTTTATGACATATATTAAATATTACTTATGACATAGCTTAAATATCCTCTCCTCTGTTCTCCCAAGAAAAATCAGTCTTAGCTACTTCTATTTTCACTTTTTCCTCTCTCTACCACTTGATAGAGCATTTATCACATTGATGCTGGTATTGTATTGCAAATATTCTAAATGCATATTTTTCTATATTATAATACCTATAAAGTCTGAATGTGTGTTATAATTGATGTGATAAGAGAGGATTCGATCAGGTTTAATTGACATCACTTTTTCTTTCTTAATAGTATATAAAATAATTGTTTTACAATCAGTGGCAACTTAGAGTTGCTGATATGCAGTAATAAATATACAGTGAGTCCTAAACGGTGAGATCCATATCTTACTCTTTTATGTTTCTTAGAGCCCCAAAGAGTTCCTGTTACATAATAGATGAGCAATAAATGGTTGGGTGATGTACCTCATCATTATCAGTCTGATAACTATTGCTCCATTAAAAATAGCAAATCTTCAGAACTTTTTCTATAAGGACATATAGCCAAAAAATGGTGAAATAAAGACAGTAACATGTCCCTCAGGTGCAGATTATTTACACCACCTGCCTCAGGAAGAATTGATTTTTTTCAATACATTCATAAACAGAAATATATGGAGCAGGTTCATGTGAAATAGGGAGATCACATAAATATATAAGTTGCTATTAATTTGTGTAACATTATCTTTAAAGAATATATATTTTTATATTTTTTTGATTACTCCCTGATTATTGGCAGTGGTGCCAATATAATATTGGCCAGGGTTACAAAAATATGCATAAGCATAACCAAGAAATTTAGCATGGACCATAGGCCTAATGAAACTGAATTTTTTTTCTTCAAACACAAATTAAAACTGAGACAATGCAAATTATTATCATCTCTCAATTGTTCTTACAGTTGCATCAACCTAAATTTAATATTTTCTTCTGAAAATTTATCTCTACATTGTAAAATATAGAGACCAAACCATATGCAGCATAAGTGAATTATATTACAATATACAATTATTAGTTTTGCAAGATACTTTGGAAGGAAAAAAAAGGTGATAGAGTTAAAAATGAGATTGCTTTCAAAACGACTCCTAGTTTTTATGCCTGCATCATTGACAATGTATATTAATTTTTTTCTCAATTTTTTTGTGGATTGCATTCAATTTCAGTCAATTCAACTTACAAACACTGTGCTTTTGTGCATTACTTACAGTGGCATTATAATCTTGAACCCTGTGTAGTGTATTTTTCAGCACAGGGAAGTGAAGGGAAGTTGAATTCAATGTTGATAAGTGAAATGAAATATCTATTTTCATATCCAGTATAAAATCCCCCTTATTTGCTTCTAGAGCAGATAGACCTGAATGACCTTTATATAATTCATCCTTTAAGCAAATAAAAGAATTGCTCTTATCCCTTTTAATATTTAACAGAAAGGTGAAACTATGGAGCAGAATACGTAACTAATAATTTTCATCTAACAAGATTGGAAATGTATTCATATAGTGATTAGGATATTTTACTTAGAAGAAGTGATTACAACTTTATTGCCTTTAAATTATATAGAAATATCATTATTCTGTCATATGCTCTAAATTCTGTCCATCAAATTTAAACTCAGTCTGTTAAACACTGGGTTATGCCTGACTTCACTAAGCTTACACTTTACTGCTTTAAAATACAGTATTTATACCTTGACATTTTAGAATCTAACTGTTAATTACAGTGCACTGTAGTTGGCAGAGACTGGTTATTGTCACCTTTTTCTTGACACACAGCTAGATTCCATTTCCTAGTTTCTCTTGCAGTTAGGTGAGGCCATGTGACTATGTTGACAAATGAAATGTGAGAGGAAGTAATGTGCATCGCTTTCAGGTCCAGCCCATAAAAATCTCCCACAGATGATATTTCTTGCTCTTTTCCCTTATAGCTGGATGGAATAGAGAAAGCTCCTAGAATAGACTCAGTAGCCATGTGGTGAAAGATGGAAAGACCCCATATGGAAGGAGCCTGGATCACATTATCATAACTAGGAGGAATGTTGTCCATTCTGCAACATCAACGTTGGATTGTGAGGTAAGGGAGAAATAATGTGTCAACTATCTAAACTTCAGAGATTTATTCATTTCAATAGTTAACTTTAACTAATGTAATGTAGTCGGTGGAAAAAGTACTGAACTGACAATGAGGAAACTTGATTACTATGAATACCTCTGGTCTTCAACAAATAACACTGTGAAGTTAAGAAAGTTCTATACCTCAGTTTATTCATCTGCATGGTGCTGGAGATTTATTAGGTATATATGCACTCAATCAGTCAATATTTACTTTATTCTTTTATGTTCCACGTACTCCTAGTAGGATAAGGCTGACAAAGTGCTTGTACTCTTGGATCTCAGTCTTCATGGCACTATAAATATACATCTTATATAATAAGTCTGAATTATGCTATGAAAGAATGCACAAGTGAGTCTCAACCTAGTCTAAAGTTTAAGGAAAGCTTCACTCTGAAAATCTTTTTGAAACTGAGACATACATAATTAATATGCCAGCAAAAAGTGAGAATTAATGTTTCAGCAGAAGGAAACATACATATGAACACCACAAAGAACATAATCTATTTTAAAAAATAAAGCAAGTTCAGTGGATTGCTGACATGGAGTCATAATGTAGCTTGAGATGAAGATACAGAAGCAGGTAAACTTTATAATGATATTTATATAATGTTTACATTATCACCCTGGCATTGGGAAGCAGTGTTAAAAATGTTACTATCGAAGATTCAGAGAAAATTTGGGGAATGTTTCTATGTCCAGGAAAGGAACTAGAGTAGGGTCATAAAAATACAGATGGAGAGATGTAGAATAAAAAAATTTAAGAAATAAAATAACATTGAGTCAAGATTGGTATGGGGGGTTGGACTATACAGAGATGGGAGAAAAAAGTCAGACCACTCTTCTGGTTTGTGCAACTGAGTAAACTTCAATGCCATTTAATGAACGAACTATGAAACACAATAGTAGCAGATAGAGGGAGTTAGAAAATCAGTTTTAGAAATATTAAATTAGAGATGACTGTAAGATAGTCAAATGGAAATATTTTAATCCTAAAATATATTCCTCCACTTATTTAGGAAGGCTTGTATGTATTACCAAAATATATAACGTATGACCCATATATTATATATGCATGTGTATATAGATTTTATTGAAAAATATTTTTCATTATATGTTCTAAGTTCAAATCTAGAATACAAGAACACTACTGCTTTTACTAATTTAAATATATTATTTTCTTCAAGTGTTTGATTTGTTAGAATTTATATATATGTAACTGTGAAACCATTAAGACAATCAAGATAATGAAAATACCTACCACACCAAATGTTTCCTATTGTTCTTCTCTAATCCCACCCTTCCTCACCACCACATTCATCTGCTTTTTGTTACTATAGATTAGTGTCCGTTTTCTAGAATTTGTTATACAAAGGGAAACGTAGTAAGTACCTGTAGTTCTGACTCCTATCACTCAGTATACTTTATTTTGAGATTTACCCATGCTACCATGTATATCAGTAGTTCATTCCCATTTTTTAAGATTAGAATTTCATTATATGGGTATTTGTTTATTCATTTATCTCCTGGTGGATACTTGGGTTGCCACTAGTTTTGGGGTAGTTGAAATAAAACCTCTCTAAACATTTGTGTACAAGATTTTGTGTGTTCATATGCATTCATTTACTGTGGATAAATTTCTAAGAGTGAAAATGCTGGGTCATATGGTAGATGTATGTTTAACATTTTAAGGAACTTCTTAATCATTTTACGTTCCCACTAGCAGTGTATAATAATTCAATTTGATCTAAGTCTTTGTTAACACTCGATATAGTTAGGCTTTATATATTAGTCATTCTTCAGGTAATACAGTAGTATCTCACTGTGGTTTTAATTTCCTTTTCCCTATTAGCTGATGATCTTGAAGACCTTTTAAGTGCTTATTTCATTAATTTTACCTTCTTTGATAAAATGTCTGTTTAAATCTTTAGCAATTTAATATGGGTTGTTTGTCTTGTTATCATGTTCTAAGCATTTCTTCTGTTTTCTAGATCTGAATTAACAGATATGTGATATGCAAGTATTTTCTTTCAGTTGATGGCTAGCTTTTTTATTTTCACAACTGCATTTTGAAGAACAGATATTTTTACTTTGATTATTTTTAATTTTTTAAGTCCTTTAATAGTTGGTGGTTTGGGGTCATTAAAAAAAAAAAAAACTTAGCTAGACAAGGTTCACTAAGATTTTTCTCCTGGATTTTCTTAGAAAAATTTGGAAGGTTTATTTTGTACATTCCACTCAATAATCAATTTTGAATTATCATTGGTGTTAATGTAATTCTCTAATACAACGATGGAAGTCTATTGTTTCTGCAGATGGCTATCCAATTGTAACAGAACTGTATATTGAAAGGATTATCTTTTTGCCATTGAATTGTATTGGCAACTTTGTCAAAAAATCATCTGACCACGTAAAAATGAAAATATTTCTATATTCTATTCTGTTCATAGATCCAAATCTCTTTGTGTCAGTGCCACATTCTTAATGCCTGTAGCTTTATAAGTCATTTTGAAATTGGGTAGTGTTTTGTTCTTATCTTGTTAAAAAAAGTTTTGTTAATCTGCTCCCATTCTTGATATTGGTTAATTGTATTTTTGCTCTTTATTTTCCTGATAAATTTGGCAAGAAGTTTATCAATGTTATTAGTGAGATCAATGAACAAGCATTTGGTATTATAGCTTTTCAGTACATTTTGTTTGCTATTTCATTGATTTCTACTCTATAAATCTTTATTCTGCTTATTTTATATTTCATTTAATGTCTATTTTTTAAGGTGTAAACAAGTCACTGATTTGAGACTTTCCTCTTTCCTAACATAATCATTTCGTGCTATAAATTCTCCTTATCGGGGCTTCCCTGGTGGCGCAGTGGTTGAGAATCCGCCTGCCAATGCAGGGGACACGGGTTCGTGCCCCGGTCCGGGAAGATCCCACATGCCGTGGAGCCATGGCCCGTGGGCCATGGCCACTGAGCCTGTGCATCCGGAGCCTGTGCTCCGCAACGGGAGAGGCCACAACAGTGAGAGGCCCGCGTACCACAAAAAAAAAAAAAAAAAAAAAAATTCTCCTTATCGCACCATTACCTACATATTCCATAAATATTGAAATGCATTGTTTTAATTTTCATCCAAGTCAAAATGCTTTCTTACTTGTCTTATGATTTCTCCATTAACCCATGTGTTATTTAAAAATGGATTTTTTAGTGTCAAAATGTTTGGGGGATATTTCATGTACCTTTTTGTTATTGATTTCTAATTTTATTTAATAGTGGTCAGAGAATATACTTTGTATTTTTTGAATTCTTTTAAATTTACCACAATCCAGGGTATGTGGTATATTGATGAATAATTTCTATGCACTTTAAAGAATGTATACTCTACCATTTTTGTTGAACTGTTATATATAAAGTAGTTATTTCAAGTTGATTTTCAGTATTATTTAAGATCTTTAAAAGTTACTCATATTCTACTTATTTTATCAATAAGTGAATATTTGTTGAAATCTGTGATTATGAATATATCTAGTTCTCTTTTCAATTAATCATATATTATGAATGTTTGATATTTAGTAGATGAACATTAATTTCTTAATATTCTGTTGATGAAATGTTAGAAATATTAATATTAGAAAAATTAGGATTGGTCTTAAATGCTGATTTATAAAAATGAAGGGCATTTAAAAAGCCTGTGGAAAAAGATTTCATTTAAGCTTTTAGGTAACTAGAAGATGGTGAAACACCGAGAACAACATAGCCATGTTAAGGAAACCATTTTATGTACGAATTAGTTAAGACATGAACTTGGGCCATAGCAGTGGAAACAAGATTTGTGACAGGTCCAGGCAAATGGCTTTGAAATACTTGTAATGTAGATTAGAATTTGAGCATAAATGATAGAGGAGGTTCAAGGCATCAGTCTGACAGACTGAAATGCTGTCTCAGTAGTAGATGGGTCTTTCAAAGATAGTTGGTTTTTGAATGGACTATTATTATTACAGTTAATATCATGGCTGGTGTTGTTCACTCGGAATTTTTAAGGAAGAAGAGAATAGAAAATAAAAGAAAGGGAAAGAAAAGAAAAAAAGCTACTTTTTGGGACCTTAACTGAGAGGGAAATTTTGTAGAGTCTGATAAAGACATATGAAAGGGAATGTTATTATAAGCCTGGGGAAGTCATAAGTTATGCTGCACTAAATTTCAGTATTTTCATGAATTTACGAAGTCTTTTAAAAGTGCATTTGAAAGACATACTTTAAAAACTTAATCTTTAAATATCTAGGAATCCCTTTTTTCTTATAATACATGCCATGTTGGACTTCACAGAAGCTAGTACTTCACAAATGATTAGAGGATTAATGCAAATGTACTGAAAAAGATTTACTTAATATACATGGCTCCTTTTACCTGATTATGTAGTTATATTTAGGAGAGGCAGGTGTTTCTCAATGGCTCTCTCTGAAACAGGATGTTGTTTTGGTTTGATGCTTTTAAATCTGTTTACTGTGAGCATTTAAGTTGGTTGTTTCATAATATGTAATTTTTAATAATAAATGTCTGCATCTAAAAATTAAAGTATGTGAGCTATGACAATAATGAAACATTCTACCAAGTTTTAAAATATCGACAGTAAAACCAATTAGTTAAATAATTATGACTCTTTACATTGTTGAGGGAGAGTAAAAGAGAAAATTGACCTACAAAAACAAATGCTACTTAACCTGTCAAAGTAAGATACCCAGAACCTTGTATAATTTATAAAATATTTCAGATTCTTATTACTTACATTTAAAAATTAATACCTTAGCTTAAAACATTTACATGTGAAAACACAAACAGTATTTATAAAGACCTCACCAAAGAAGAAAAACAGATGGCAAATAAGCATCTGAAAAAATGCTCTGCATCATATGTCATCAAGAAGATGCAAGTTAAAATAACAATGAGATTCCACTAAACACCTAGTAGAGTGGCCAAAATCCAGAACACTGACAACACCAAGCGCTCAGGAGGATGTGGAGCAACAGGAACTCTCATACACTGTTGGTGAAAATGCAAAATGGTGCAGTCAATTTGGAAGACAGTTTAGTGGTTTTATACAAAACTCAGCATACTCTTACCATACAGTCCCACAATTGCGCTCCTTAGTATTTGCCCAAAGGAGTTGAAGACTTATGTCCACACAGAAACCTGCACGTGGATGTTTATAGCAGTTTCATTCATAATTGCCAAAACTTGGAAGCAACCAAGGTGTCCTTCAGTAGGTGAATGGATAAATAAACTGTGGTACATCCAGACAATGGACTGTTATTCAACACCAAACAGAAATAAGCTTTCAAGACATGAAATGTCATTGAGAAACCTTAATTGAATATTACTAAGTGATAAAAGGCCAATCTGAAAATGCTACATAATGTATGATTCAACCAAATGACATTATGGAAAAGTTAAAACTATGAAGATAGTAAAAATATCACTGGTTGCCAAGGTTTGTGAGAGAGGAATGAACAGGCAGAGCACAGACTTTTAGGGCAGGAAAAATAATCTGTGATATTGTAATGATGGATACATGTCATTATACATTTTTTCAAAACCCATAGAATGTACAACATCAAGAGTGAACTCTAATGTAAATGTAATGTAAATGTTAATGGACTTTGGGTGATTATGATGCATTAATGTAGGTTCATCAGTTGTAACAAGTGTACAGTTCTAGTGGAGGATGTTAATAATGGGAGAAGCTATGCATGTGTAAAGTCAGGAGGCATATGAGAAACCTTTCTTTCTCAATTTAATGCAACTGAACATTAAATAGTTGGTCTTAAAAAAAGTGTTTATTTCAGCATTTTAATATCTGTATCCATTTGAACTGGTAAATGAAATCTGTGATATCTAAATGATGCTGACCATGATATTTTAAGAAAACTAAGCTTGCCATTACTTCTTAGGAGAACTTGTTGTAAGATATCTTACCACATCAAGGTTAGTAAGACTGCACAATCAATAATTAAGGATACAATTTCATATAGACTACCAGAGATCTTTAGAACATAAGACCATCTGACAAGATTTTTGGAAGACATAGTCTTCCCAAATTCATTATATCTATGTCTGTATCTATATCTATATATCTTTTTAAATTTTACTTTTTTCCACTATTATGCCTCCTTACTACCCCAGCTTAAACAAGTTGGGTTTTGTTTTGTTTTGTTTTGTTTTTATCTTAAGTCTAGGATTTCATTCTGTTACTACATTTATCCAACGATAGACAAATGCCCTCATTTGAAAGTATCAGATTTCTCCAAACCCTTACCTTTGATAGAGTTTTGCTTGCTTCTAGGTTTCCCCTTTTAGATACCTTGGTTTCAGCTTTTTGTGTTGATGAGTCACTTAATTCTCATCTGTCCTTTCCAGCATTCCCATATTTTGTTTACATCTCTCATCTGTTTTTCTTTCATCTCTTCTCCTTGCGGATTTATGCCTGTGTATGAGGTATGGGGCATGGGGTGGAGGTAGAGGTGTACATTCCCATGTTGTAAAGTATTAATAAACAAGTGGCATTTTCCAATAAAATAAAAAAGTGTGGGCTTCCCTGGTGGCGCAGTGGTTGAGAGTCCACCTGCTGATGCAGGGGACGCGGGTTTGTGCCCCGGTCCGGGAAGATCCCACATGCTGCAGAGCGGCTGGGCCCGTGAGCCATAGCCGCTGAGCCTGCGTGTCCTAATCACCTATGATGAACTGGAAATCCAGTATTTGCAATTTTAAAAAATGCTCTTCTACTTCCAATGACTCCAATTTATAATAATGCTGAGGAATAACAAAAAATACAATTTATAGGAATCTGTGGCTAGTGGTTGCTAGAGGCATAATCATTAGAATTTACAGTTTTAACTGAGACAAACAAAGGAAGAAAACATATCCGTTTCTTTTTTTTTTTTAGTTGAAGTGTAGCTAATTTACAATGTTCTGATAGTTTCAGGTGTACAGCAAAGTGATTCAAATATATATACATATATATGCATACATATATGTCTGTATATATACATATTTTCTTTTTCAGATTCTCTTCCATTATTAAGGTTATTTTATACAAGATATTGAGTATAGTTCCCTATGCTATACAGTAGGTCATTGTTGGGTATCTATTTTATATATAGTAGTGTGTCTCTGTTAATCCCAAATTCCTAATTTATCCCTCCCCCCCTTTCCCCTTTGGTAACCATAAGTTTGCTTTCTATGTCTGTGAGTCTGTTTCTGTTTTGTAAATAAGTTCATTTGTATCATTTGTTTAGATTCCACATATAAGTGATATCATATGATATTTGTCTTTCTTTGTCTAGCTTCACTTACTGTGGTAATCTCTAGATCAATCCATGTTGCTGCAAATGACATTATTTCATTCTTTTTTATGATGGAGTAGTATTCCATTGTGTATATACCACATCTTCTTTATCCATTCATCTGTCGATGGACCACTTAGGTTGCTTCCATGTCTTGGCTATTGTAAATAGTGCTGCTGTGAACATTGAGATGCATGTATCTTTTCAAATGAGTTTTTGTCTTTTCCAGGTATATACCCAGGAGTGGGATTGCTGGGTCATATGGTAACTTTATTTTTAGTTTTTTAAGGGACCTCCATACTGTTCTCCATAGTGGCTGCACCAATTTGCATTCCCACCAACAGTGTTGGAGGGTTTCCTTTTCTCCACACCCTCTCCAGCATTTATTATCTGTAAACGTTTTGATGATGGCCCTTCTGACTATTGTGAGGTGATCCCTCATTGTAGTTTTGACTTGCATTTCTGTAATAATTAGCTATGTTGAGCATACATCTGTTTATTGATGGAAGTAGTAAATAAGTATTTATTTTAATAAAGAGAATATTTTCTCGGAACAAATTCATTAGATTATATTGTCTTAATTCTATTTGTTTAATAGATTCAGTGTAAAAGTAATTCTTGGTATTAGAAACTAATTATAACAAGCAAATTATACACAGGTTAGATCTGTATTCTTTCTAACAATTTTTATGTGCTCGGTTTTGTCCTACTCATACCTATCTAGTTTTCTTCAAGATATAATGTAATTTGTAATAATAAATGATTCTAAACATTGAAGTTTCTCTTATTCAGAACATAGGGAAAATATATCATGTGTGGTACATATCCTTCTCAAATACGACAGATTTAACTTCATACTGTCAGAAGAGCTCAATACATATGGGAAGAGGAAATGATCCAATTTCTGTATTTTATCTTCTTAAAGAAATGCAATTATTATCACAAACACTAACAGAAAATATTGGTTAATATAACTTTCCCAGTAATTGGCCCATCTCATTTAAAGTACTGAGATTAATTTTCTTAGTAATTAAACTTTATCTTTCTCTCTCTCTTTTTTCCTTTTTTTGGTATTATTACAAAATATTTATATCAATAATAACAATGAATAAATAATACACTATCAATGAACTAAGATACAGAATAAGCATTTTCGATGTTTTGCTAAAAAAGTAGTAGTATGATATTGATATTTCTTTCTTACCTCCTATTTTAAAATAGAGAGGATAGGCTAAGTAATTTCTAATGTGTCATCTATAAAATTGTGTAACAGTGTATGTTACCACTGACCTAAAACCTCAGAAATATGTTCATAAAAAGAAAGTAAATAGAATTTGATTTCAGAGTGGGATGTAGAAGGTAGTGGCAGGGCATAGGGAAGGTTAGGGTTAGGTCTAGTATTAGGGTTAGGGTTAGGTTTAGGGTTAGGGTTAGGTAAGGGTGAAAGAGACCAGGAGTGTGAAGGGAAAATTTTCAGACCATCCTGCTGATCTGACTCTATTAAATGAGAGGAAAATGAAGGAGGAGCGTGTAGGAATATCCTCAGACTGTGATGTACATCTCAGGAAGTCTCAGCCAGACCAACATATAGCCCCAGAGCAAAGAATGGCCCAGTGAGCACTGGCACACTGCAATGCTCAATCCTCATGGGGGAGCTTCTGTGAAGAGCATAGTCTTGGCTCAAATGCACTGTCAGTTCCTGAAGGTGTTTCTGCTGGAGCCTCTAAGCCTATACTTCTCATAGAAGAGTCTCTCATGAGGGAAGATCTAAGCAATGGATCTCTATGTCTGACACAGTTAGTTATTTGTAAAACTAACCATAGACCTATCCTGTGACCTATCATTGCCATTTCTCATTATTACCCAAGAAAAATTAAAAAGTTATGTTATAAGAAGACTTCTACAAGAAGAGCCAACTAGAAATAAAGTGCCTGTTATCAGAAGAGGAAATAAATACATCGTATTATATTGATACAATGGAGTATATTCATTAAAACCAATAAGTAAATATATACACAGATATAAATAAATAAACTGAGACAAAAAGCTAAACACACACACATAAATTTAAAAAGTGCCAACTACTAATATTCAGTAGTAACATGGATGATTAACTCTCAAGTGCATCATATTGAGTCCAAGAAGCCAAGCGCAAGAGTAATCTGTGGTGATCAAAATTCAAATAGTGACTCTCTGTAGGAGGGGGAGAGGTTGGTGATTGATGATTGCCCAATGTCATGAGGGATAAAATATCTTAGAATTACTAAAGTTTGCCTGAATATAATCAAGAAATATATATAAAACAAGGGAAATGAAGGTGAGGACTTACCTTATTGGATATTAGGAAATAATAATTATATTGAAATCAATATATGTTTGTGTATTTGTGAGTGTGTGCACTTGTGTGAGTCATAGAAAAATGGACCATTGAATAAAAATAACAAAGCAAAAAATAGAGCCAGGCATAGATGGTAATGGAATGGGCATGAGTTTGTGTGTGTAGTTACACAAATATGCAAATAAAGATATATCACTGCATAATAGTAAATATATGAACTCTAGATCCAAACTATGTCACTTTGAAACCCAAGTCTATTATCTCCTGACTAGAAAACATTAAGCAAGTGCTTAAACTCTCTATGGCTTAGATTTCTCATTTACATAATGGGAATAGCATATTTTTTCAGTTCATTAATTAAATAAATATGTGAAAACAATGTAGAATAGTGTATGGAAACCAGTAAGCTCTTAATAAATATTGCTTACTATTATTACTACCATTTTTCTTGTTATTACAATTATGTGATGTAAATGGCATTTCAAGAAATAGAGAAAACTATTGCTTAATAAATTAGAACAATCATACCTTCATTTGAACTTCTTTATTATAATAAATGTAAATATAAATTTCAGATGGTTAAATATTATACACACATGGAGAGAAAAGAAAATGTAATAATTGAAATCTCACAATAAAATCTGGGAAAATAGGTGTAGCAATTCTTAGGAAAGAACATAACTATCAGAAGGTATACAAGTAAAGCTAGATATACATCGATATCTAGCTTTAAAATTTTTAGAAGAGAAAAATAATGTAAAGAAATAACCCAACACTAAAACTAAGTGTTAAATAATAGTAAATAATAAAGGAAGACCTCCTTCAAATTTAAAAGAAAAAAAAAATCCACTAGGAAGGGGAATAAAATATGTGAAAAGTAACAGAGGATGAAATACATGAACATATGAAGGTATGAGCAATTCACCAGTATTTATAAACATACAAATAAAGTAAAAACAAATTTTTTTTTTTTTTTTTTTTTTTTTTTGTGGTATGCGGGCCTCCCTCCGTTGTGGCCCCTCCCGCTGCGGAGCACAGGCTCCAGACGCGCAGGCCCAGCGGCCATGGCCCACGGGCCCAGCCGCCCCGCGGCACGTGGGATCCTCCCAGACCGGGGCGCGAACCCGGCTCCCCTGCATCGGCAGGCGGACGCGCAACCACTGCGCCACCAGGGAAGCCCCCAAAACAAATTTTTAATGTAAAATATATTGCAAAAAAAATAATAGAGCATGTATTGCTGGTAGGTGAACAAGATATGGTGTATACTTATATATCACTTGTGAAAATGTGAACTGTTATAAAGCCTTTTCAGAAAGCAATATGATAATATCTCCTAAATTTAAAAATACTTACACTATTTAATTAAACCACCCTACGACATATAACTTACTTCATAGAAAGCGAAAGTATATTAACTACAGGTAAAAATATAATGATTCATTTTGCACCATCATTTATAGTAGCTAAAACTGTAAGCAACTTGTCTGCTAATCGCTGAAGAATGGTTGCATATATTATGGGTGAGTCAGTTATGCAGCTGTTATACAAGAAAGAATTAAAGCTCTACCAGTAAACTTGGAAGAATTTGTATGAGGTATTGGGTGAAAAAAGCATGATTCAGAGTAATGCATATAGTATGCATCTGTTTTGTAAATCAAATTTTTCTTTCTAAAATTTCTTAAATTTTCTTTATAGAAAATGTTTTTTCCCATATAAGCATGGATAGATGTGCATTATTATATAAATGTGATTATAAAGTAGTTACGAAAGATATTTAATCAGCTGTTAACACAGATTACTTAGGTTGGATGACAAGCAAGTAGAGGGAAGAGGTGGTGTGGTGTGGTGACAAGGAAAATAAGCAAAAAGGAAAAAAAAAGATAAATGTGTATATGTATAAACTCATGTCCCATTTGTATTGTTATATATTGTATGCATGTATATGTACCTCATAATAAAAATATTTTAAATTTTCATTAAAAATTTAAAGATAAAAAATGTTTGTTACATAAATTCTAATGTTCAATATAAAGCCATGATATCTGAGTTCTCAAAGCATTAATAAATTGCCAATCCTCAGCTCTCAATATACAGTGTAATGACATGTTATTAAATATGTCCAAGTTGTTAATTTTGCTCATTGCTCCACTCTAATAACTGATTTTAACATTTGTGAGCATAAAATATGAAACTTTTTCCCAAGTATGTATGTGTAGATAGGTAGGTAGGTAGACAGATAGGTAGATTGAAAAGACTACACATCTTAAGATATCATGATAAAAAGAAAAGTCACATAACTTCTCTGAGTCTGTTTCCACTTGAGTTAAAAACATTTGCAGTAAACACCAAAATTCTTGAATAATTGTCAATATCAAATGATCCAATATATGAAAAATGCACATTAAGACAGAATATTCACATACAAATTTGATATATGTTTACAAAGGAATGATATTTTACATTGTCCAAAAAAAGAATATAGATTGTTATGACCATACATCTTATTCAAGAAAATATTTTCCATCAATTCAATTGTATTTTCACACAACTTAAATCAAATATATTAATACTTTATTTTCTTAACATTTACCCTACATTTGATTAACCGTAGTAATGTGATACAAATACAAATCCACTACATAAAATGTATTAAAGTCTAAATATAATTATCTTGCTTGGCAGTAATTTACTTTAATTAGCTTATTATTCTCTCATATTATATTTTACTGCCTTTGGCATGGGGCTCTTTAAAACAAATTTAGTAAATAGTATCAGTCAACCATTCAAATAGATGAAAAATATTTACCAGCCCACGAAATGTTTTACCAGCCCTTCTGCTTTTGTGACATCCCAAATGTTGTAAAATTAATGTGATTAGCATCCTTTATGACTCGCACAGCAAAAGCTCTTTTTTCCTCTGAATCCATAACTAATGGCTAATTTCCAAATATTAATCATGATTTCTGAATTATTTCCAACTTGAAACTTTGAATATAAGGCCATGACCTAATAATGTCTTGAATATCACTAAATAAAATAATTCTTCTATAACCAATATTGAAATATGTTCATGTATATTTTAAAACCTGAATATTTAACAGAACAGGAAAGAAGAGTGAGAGTGTAATTAGGGCAAGAAATTTTTGAACAAATGTTTCTCCTGTGATGACTCTACCCAGATAATCACTAAGCACTTTCCATAAAAACTAAATTCATTTGTTTGAGAGGAAAGCTGTAAGGTTTTTGCTTCAACCACTGTACTCAACAGTTCCTTTTGCATTATTCCCGGAGAGATCAATGACTGGGAATTGACAAAAGGAAGGAACAGATGATAAAAGGTGACTCATGCAGATCCCTGTGACCATCTTAGACTTTTAATGTTTTGCCAGTTTCCCTGGCAGCTAGTTGCTGAGTGACAATTGGTATATGACTCTAGAAACATGATTCTTCTCTCACCTCTATCATTATTATTCAATGTGGGGCCTAAGCTTTGTCATTTAAAAGTTTGTTGGACTCTGATGTCCCTAATGTTAGAACAGGATTACACAATTAGTTAGATAATTTCTAAGCCCATCTAGATGATTAGAATGTTGCACCATTGCCTGGCCTGTTTAGCTTAGTGTGACATGGCATACCTACTGACAGGTACATCCTCAAGGCCACTTTGCTTAACATATGTGTCATTTTTAAATTCATGAAAATGGATTATTGGTAACTACACATTAATCAATCAACAAAAGGTGAACATCATCTATCCTAGGCAACTAAGAAAGGTGTAAAAGAAGTAAAAACAATATCTAGCATTGAAAAAATTTATAAAACATGAAAAATAAGTGAGAGCAAGAATGTATACTTATAGGTATAAGCTGGTAGTAGTCCATGTAGAAGGATTTTCACAAAAATTGGAGAGTTCAAAAGGTGCAGAAATGGCAAAGCTTGGAACTTTAGGGAAACTGACCTATACAGTCCAGACAGGAAACAGAGCACCCAAAAGAAACAGAAGAGTTATAGCACTGGTCAAAAATTGGGAGTGTTTATCATAGACATCAAGGGAAGAGAGAGTTCTGTGATTAAAGGAATCATCAAAAATGCTAAATTCTCCATGCGCCACAACTACTGAGCCTGCGTGCCACAACTACTGAATCCCACGTGCCTATAGCCCATGCTCCACGACAAGAGAAGCCACTGCAATGAGAAGCCCTCACACCGCAGCAAAGAGTAGCCCCCACTCGCCGCAACTAGAGAAAGCCCACACTCAGCAACGAAGACCCACGGCAGCCAAAAATAAATAAATAAATTTATTTTTTTTAAAAAAGGAAATCCTGCCATTTGCAACAATATAGATGAAACTTGAGGGCATTCTGCTAAGTGAAATAAATCAGAGAAAGACAATTACTCTATTATCTCACTTATACGTAGAATCTAAAAAAAAAAAAGCTTCTAGAAACAGAGATTGGAGGGTAGGGGAGATGGTGGGAGAATTGGGTGAAGGAGGTCAAAAGGTAGAAACTTCCAGTTATAAATAAGTTCTTGGGATGTAATGTACAGCATGGTGACTGTAGCTAACAATACTATATTGTATATTTGAAAGTTAAGAGAGTAGATCTTAAAGTTCTCAATACAAACTTAAATCAAATATATTAATACTTTATTTTCTTAACATTTACCCTACATTTGATTAACCGTAGTAATGTGATACAAATACAAATCCACTACATAAAATGTATTAAAGTCTAAATATAATTATCTTGCTTGGCAGTAATTTACTTTAATTAGCTTATTATTCTCTCATATTATATTTTACTGCCTTTGGCATGGGGCTCTTTAAAACAAATTTAGTAAATAGTATCAGTCAACCATTCAAATAGATGAAAAATATTTACCAGCCCACGAAATGTTTTACCAGCCCTTCTGCTTTTGTGACATCCCAAATGTTGTAAAATTAATGTGATTAGCATCCTTTATGACTTGCACAGCAAAAGCTCTTTTTTCCTCTGAATCCATAACTAATGGCTAATTTCCAAATATTAATCATGATTTCTGAATTATTTCCAACTTGAAACTTTGAATATAAGGCCATGACCTAATAATGTCTTGAATATCACTAAATAAAATAATTCTTCTATAACCAATATTGAAATATGTTCATGTATATTTTAAAACCTGAATATTTAACAGAACAGGAAAGAAGAGTGAGAGTGTAATTAGGGCAAGAAATTTTTGAACAAATGTTTCTCCTGTGATGACTCTACCCAGATAATCACTAAGCACTTTCCATAAAAACTAAATTCATTTGTTTGAGAGGAAAGCTGTAAGGTTTTTGCTTCAACCACTGTACTCAACAGTTCCTTTTGCATTATTCCCGGAGAGATCAATGACTGGGAATTGACAAAAGGAAGGAACAGATGATAAAAGGTGACTCATGCAGATCCCTGTGACCATCTTAGACTTTTAATGTTTTGCCAGTTTCCCTGGCAGCTAGTTGCTGAGTGACAATTGGTATATGACTCTAGAAACATGATTCTTCTCTCACCTCTATCATTATTATTCAATGTGGGGCCTAAGCTTTGTCATTTAAAAGTTTGTTGGACTCTGATGTCCCTAATGTTAGAACAGGATTACACAATTAGTTAGATAATTTCTAAGCCCATCTAGATGATTAGAATGTTGCACCATTGCCTGGCCTGTTTAGCTTAGTGTGACATGGCATACCTACTGACAGGTACATCCTCAAGGCCACTTTGCTTAACATATGTGTCATTTTTAAATTCATGAAAATGGATTATTGGTAACTACACATTAATCAATCAACAAAAGGTGAACATCATCTATCCTAGGCAACTAAGAAAGGTGTAAAAGAAGTAAAAACAATATCTAGCATTGAAAAAATTTATAAAACATGAAAAATAAGTGAGAGCAAGAATGTATACTTATAGGTATAAGCTGGTAGTAGTCCATGTAGAAGGATTTTCACAAAAATTGGAGAGTTCAAAAGGTGCAGAAATGGCAAAGCTTGGAACTTTAGGGAAACTGACCTATACAGTCCAGACAGGAAACAGAGCACCCAAAAGAAACAGAAGAGTTATAGCACTGGTCAAAAATTGGGAGTGTTTATCATAGACATCAAGGGAAGAGAGAGTTCTGTGATTAAAGGAATCATCAAAAATGCTAAATTCTCCATGCGCCACAACTACTGAGCCTGCGTGCCACAACTACTGAATCCCACGTGCCTATAGCCCATGCTCCACGACAAGAGAAGCCACTGCAATGAGAAGCCCTCACACCGCAGCAAAGAGTAGCCCCCACTCGCCGCAACTAGAGAAAGCCCACACTCAGCAACGAAGACCCACGGCAGCCAAAAATAAATAAATAAATTTATTTTTTTTAAAAAAGGAAATCCTGCCATTTGCAACAATATAGATGAAACTTGAGGGCATTCTGCTAAGTGAAATAAATCAGAGAAAGACAATTACTCTATTATCTCACTTATACGTAGAATCTAAAAAAAAAAAAGCTTCTAGAAACAGAGATTGGAGGGTAGGGGAGATGGTGGGAGAATTGGGTGAAGGAGGTCAAAAGGTAGAAACTTCCAGTTATAAATAAGTTCTTGGGATGTAATGTACAGCATGGTGACTGTAGCTAACAATACTATATTGTATATTTGAAAGTTAAGAGAGTAGATCTTAAAGTTCTCAATACAAGGAAAAAACTTTGTAACTATGTGAGGTGATGGATGTTTACTAAACTTACTGTGGCAGTCATTTAATAATTTATAATATATAAAATCATTATGTTGTATGCCTGAAATTTATACAATGTTATATATCAATTATATCTCAATAAAACTGGAAAAAAGAAAAAATAAATTGGAATTAAAAAAAAAAGAATATATATATTAAAAATATTCAGCACCCAACAACAGAAAAAAAAAAAAAGCTAAATTCTTCCAGGGGCTCAAGTGTTCATTAGATTGTCAACAAAGATGGCATTGGTGACCCTAGTAAGGACAGGTTTAGAATACCTAAAGTCCTTCTTTGTAGTCAGTTGCCTTCTCCAACTGCTTATAAAGCTCCTATTCACTCCTAGACTCACGGGCAGAAAGAAGGCTCCCTGAGGTATAATACAGTTTGTATAGGTACACAGAAACATCAAGTTGGGGGTTGTCATACCCTTTTTATATCTGTGTTTGCTCTTTTATAGGTGTGTTTGATCTTTTTGTTCCCAAATTTTAACAATGTGACTGTAATTGGTAGGTTCGATAAATGTAAATGACTTATATCCCTTTATATCTATAAAGAGACTATTTATTCTAAATCTACAGTGCCTTCCATTTTGTGAACTTACAGAATTTGTTTCAAATTTCTTGAGAAATTCAAAGAACTCTATGATGCAAATAAAGTGATCTAGGTAATAGAGTAGTTTTGGGCTAGATCTACTTAGATTTTTTTAAAAAAAATTTTGAAGTAGTATATTTACCAGCAAATTCACACATGCTGAAGTGATGTAATCCTCACCCCCAATGCGTATGCTTATTCACAAAATTGGACTTGAAAATTTTCTAAGCCTTTGTTTTGTGCTCAGTGTCTGTTTGCTCTGCATTTTCCTTTCAATATAGAATTGTGAAATGGGATTTTTATCCCTTTTAATGGCCTTAGGTACATATGAAGCTGTGAGCTGGACAGTCATTTCCAGCAGGTGCACTATTTATAAAATAGATCTCTGTGTGAGGCAAAAAGTTTAAACATTCGTCCTCAATAAAGCCAAAAGAAGAGAGCTCCTGGGATTCGGCCCCAACATTACATGAATTTTTTACTTTTTTCTAGTCATACCTATGAGAAGCCTTTTTTGGGGCAGATACGTCCCTACTGGTTCAGTTGTTACGATCTCTTCCTGGACTTGATGAGACAATATCTTAGAGATTTCCATTCGAATGGGCTCTATTGTTAAGTAGGCCAAGTCAGGGCAACCTATATTCAAAGTCTGCTCTTTTCATATTTCACACATTTTCCAGGCACTCAGGACTTTTTGTCTAACCACTGTGGCATTCGACCCTTTACCTCTTTACAGTTTATATGGCTCAGTTCCTCAGTGATTTGTTAACTGACAAAGTGATATTAATGAACATCACTCTTTTATTTCAATTGGATCTTAAATAGGGAAAAATATGACCTATATAGGAATTAAGGTCCTACAAATGCATTTGGGGAACGTGAGGGAAGGGGAACATTCTGAACCACACAAGTTATTCTTTTTTCTAGTCTACCCTCCTTCATGCCAGAGAGTTGTCCATCCAACCAAAAGATTCTAGTCATGTTGGTTACTTTGTAAAAAAAAAATTTTCTATTGATTCTTACTGACTGCCAGTTAACAGCCAAGCTATTAAACACATCATACACGGCTTTCCAAGATTTGATCACATTTCTTTGCAGTTGATTCTGCATACTCTAGTGCAATAATTTGAAGAGTAAGGATATCTCTTGAATGTTTTAATTGGAATAAACATTTAATTTGTTTAAGATATATTTAATATGCTGATACTTATGGGAAAATAATTAGTCCATATGTTAGCTTTTACCTGCACATGAGGGAGAAATCCATCCCAATAGAGAGGGTTTTAGTGTTCTCTACCTGTTTTCATATAGTGTTTTTAGTTTATATGTCCAAGGTTACGTGAATTCATAGAAACAAAATATCTAATTTTAACCCTCATGAGATCAAGTATCTGGAAAAACAAAAAGCTCCAGGAAGAATATAATCCAGATAATGCAAGTAAGAATAGTAAGTAAACAGAAAGACTCAAATAGAACAGCTATATTACAGGTTAGAAACAATACTATTAACTCAAATTTGACAAGAAGTTGCCCCCAAAAAACACTGGAATTTGCCAAAAAAGGCAATTTGAAATACAGATTTGTATCTATTACTGTTAAAAATAAGTTTCTCCCTAGGAATACAGTGTGCTAATATTACTAATAAGGCATAATTGCAGACAGTTACAAACTAATACCTAGAACACATCCAAAAACTCTGAGCAGAGCAAAAATTGCAAAATATCATTTACTTCATATTTACTTATCCTTTAAAAAAATGTTCCATAGTGTATCACTAGAAATACAATAGTGAATATATGTCATTTATAAATATAAAAATATGCCTATATTTTCATGGAGGATTCATATTCTTTTTGTCTTTCTTTTTGTATTAGTGCATTCAGAGCTTCAGCATTCTGGCATTAATTATAGTATGAATGCACTCCTTCACATTGTGCAATACAAAGACTCTGGATGTATCACTAAAAGAGGTAAAATGCCATTCAGGCACTGTATCTGGTCACATGTCTCATTTCCCTAGGCTATCAATTCTCCAAAAGAAGAAATATATATATATATATATATATACACTTTTTTGTTATATGTGTTTGTATCACAGTGCCTTAGGGGATATGTATATATAAATGCATCAAGTCCATCTGCCAATCACCCCAGGGTTCTGGAAATCAGATTGTTTGATATTTTTCAGTAACTATAACATAGCATATTATCATGAAACTTATTTAATATTTGAAGATCATGGTGCTGATAAATCAGAGGTAAAAATAGTTTTGTGGGTTTTTTCTGGTTTTTTTTTTTTCAATGATAACTTGAGTAAAATCCGTTTACAGAAATAAAAATGCTTAGAGTGACCTTGGCATGTGGTCAATTGGAGAGACATCCCGCCCACATTATTTAACACTCATTTTAACTATAACTAAAATTTGTGGTAAAGAGAATCATTTTCCTTCATTAGTCTCTATTGTGCAATATCATAAAGAATAGAACAGAATCACAGATAAAATGTTCCAATGACTTTCTTCAAATGTGTCTAGAAAAACTTCTTATCGTTTATATTTTTGAAGTATTTTAATACAAAATATATTTCACTGAATATCTAAAATTCTAGACAGTATCATGAATGTTTATTATAGAAACTTGAGAAATTATAGAAAGGAAGATGAGCAAAACTTGTCTAAGTACACAATATACAGAAAATTACTACTAAAATTGTGTAGCATTTATTTCTCATTTCTATTTTATGTATACATTGTGAGGTTTAACAGAAAATCTTTAATATTAAAAACTAAAAAGAGTTTAAGAATGCTTTTGTAGGGTATTAATTTCATATAACTTTTTTTTTCATTTTTTTCTTATGTAACTCAGGTCCATAGAAATGAAATAATCAAGATTATTGGTTCATGGATGCTCCTTTCCTCTCTAATAAAATAGATTTATAAGTCAATAAGTAACTTTGAAATCACCATCCAACATAACCTATGACTTTGGCAATAAATTTTATCTAGCTCTGTTAAGCTGCAGAATTCCACTTCTGTTTATTACATAACCTTCCTGAATCCTATTGTTATCAATCCATTGTTTTTCTTTTTATGCAGTTTAACTTCATCAGTATGTATTCCTAAAAGCCTTTTTTTGGTGTGCTTGTTTTTTAACATCAAAGGAGTGTAATTCAACTTTTACCACATAAGTTAAATTTATCAACTCCCTTGATTTGTTTATTAATTTAAAATTTGTATGACCAAGTATGTCCTTTAATATAATTTAAATTTTTCTATTAATGAGGTTTATCATACAAATTAAAATAATTTTCTTATCTCCAAAGTAACATATATTCATAGTAAATCCTTCAAATAATAAAAAATATCCGTAAACTGGAAAATAAAAGTTCATCCAATCTCACCATCAAAAAGAAGGCCATAGCTAGAAGTTTGATATAAATTTGCCCAAACATAAATATCACACCCAATTTTTTTCTTTTTTTTTTTTTTGCGGTACGCGGGCCTCTCACTGTTGTGGCCTCTCCCGTTGCGGAGCACAGGCTCCAGACGCTCAGGCTCAGCTGCCATGGTTCACGGGCCCAGCCGCTTCGCGGCCTGTGGGATCTTCCTGAACCGGGGCACGAACCTGTGTCCCCTGCATCAGCAGGCAGACTCTCAACCACTGCACCACCAGGGAAGCCCCACACCCAATTTTGAAGACATTATTCCAAGTTGGTATACATAGAGCTACATCAGTTTTTGTCGATATAATATAAAATGTAAATGTGTCTAATTTAGGGTCATTTACACCAAATCTTATTCATAATCTTTTAATTAATTTCTTTGTATATATCATTATTATTGCACATCTCTGTACATGTTTCCAAAAGAGACACATTTAAAGGTGAAGAATATTAAAATTTTGAGTTATAAAGAGATTGCCTCACATCACAGGGTGTTCTAATTCACACTCTCACAAACATTATCTGAGAGCCTACTTAACCTCATTTGATAATAGCGGTGATTATTAAGTCTTTTCATTCTGTTGTACCGTATTAAAAGGTAAAAGCAATCATCAAAGTGCCATACAGAGAAAAAATAAATTTCTGAATTCTGGGCATTTTCTTTGTCTTTAAATAAAGTGCACTTTGGATACATATTCAAAGCTGCATGGAAAAACAAAACAAAACAAATTTCACTCTTCGGCAAACATATAGCTTAGTTTCTGTTTGTTAAAACAGGAATGTATCCAGAAAAGAAGGGTTAATCGTTGTTGGCCCAATTAATGTAACTTGAATGAACAACTTTCTTTTTTTTTTTGAGAGCTTGAGGGTAAATTAAGACATTTAGCTGTGCTTCTTATTAGCTGTGCATAAATTCTCCCAAGAGCCTAATTAGCTCTGTCACACTAAGTGTCTAATCCATTTACACGAGAGAACATTTTCCTTCCCCTTACATTTTTTCATGTAATAAATGATTGCAGTACTGAATTTGAACTTGCTTTTAGAGTAGTGATATGAAGTTTGCTGAAGGTTACATTTCCTGCAACTAAATGGACATTTTTGAAATTTTTTTTCTTGTTACCCTTAGGATAGTGATCTAATATTAAAATTGGGCATATACCCTGAGAAAACCATAATTCAAAAAGAGTCATGTACTACAATGTTCATTGCAGCTCTGTTTACAATAGCCAGGACATGGAGGCAGCCTAAGTGTCCATTGACAGATGAATGGATAAAGAAGATGTGGCACATATATATAATGGAATATTACTCAGCCATAAAAAGAAACGAAATTGAGTTATTTGTAGTGAGGTGGATGGACCTAGAGTCTGTCATTCAGAGTGAAGTAAGTCAGAAAGAGAAAAAAAAATACTGTATGCTAACACATATATATGGAATTTTTA
>NC_041224.1:125589780-125657540 GCF_002837175.3 Physeter macrocephalus | reverse complement strand
ATAGCTAGTGGGAAGCAGCCGCATCGCACAGGGAGATCAGCTTGGTGCTTTATGACCACCTAGAGGGGTGGGATAGGGAGAGTGGGAGGGAGATGCAAGAGGGAGGAGATATGGGGGTATATGTATAAGTATAGCTGATTCGCTTTGTTATAAAGCAGAAACTAACACACCATTGTAAAGCAATTATACTCCAATAAAGATGTTAAAAAAAAAAGTAGCAAAGTCTCCTCCTCCTGTCTATTTTTTTTTCCATGTAGCCATTATACTCCACGTTTGATAAAAATTTACTTTGGTGATTAAAATGTATCTGCTATCCTTTTAATAGTTGTTTATTGGGAAGGAGAAATGAAAAAAGTGAGGGTGTAAATAAGGTTGGGGGAAGGAGAGGAAAGGAAGAGAAAGCTCATTTAATATAGTAAAACAAAATTGTATGACTTTTATATCAGATACTTAAAATTTGACTTATATTTTTAAATTTCAATCAAGATAATGATTAAGTGTAAGTCACAGAGGTGCACATCCCTATCAGTTTATTTTCCAAGCCTGCCCTTGATCTCCTGCAGAAGGTCCCTTGCCCTGGCTGAGAGCTAGAATGGGCTTGCCCCTCCTCTGATTGTACCTTGCACTTGTGATTGAGAAGACCTGAGGCCACAGGGACTTGCTCACCAGGAAGCTAAACACTGTTTCCAGAACTAGCTCCCTTACTTGTGACCTTGGAATTAACTGTCGAACAAGCCCTGAGAAACTTATAATTTTGCATTCTTAGGCCCAAGAGTTGGCCAAAGGACAGCATTTATGAAGTTGGGTGCTTGCACTTGAGGCTGGAATGTGCACACACAAGTCTTTGCCCACAAAAGCTTGTGCACACACCAAGGCCCTTCACATGGCAGGAAGGATGGAGGAGGCCATGGGAAAAGCGTAGGCAGTGCTTGGGAGGCCCTCTGCTTGAAGCCCTATTCAGGTTCAGGCTCTGAGCTTCTAGGAGTCAGAGAAGTCTGATTGAAACCTGGCCTTTTGGAACATGAATGAATCCTTTTGTTAGTTCTGTATGTAACTTTTAAACTTTTACATACATGTTTACTTCCACCTGTACCCTTGGCCCCAAGCCCTATAAATGTTAAGAGGGATCTTTTCAAAATAATTCTAAAACTTCAAGCTGGCAAGGAGTTAACTACCTGGAAAAAAAAAAAGTATCAGAGTTAAGATATAAATTTTATATTAGGCCTTATATAGAAAAAGCAGACTCAACACAGATTCTCATCCCATCTCCTTTCAGTAATCAAGGTTCAAAGTTCACACTCTGGGGCTTCCCTGGTGGCGCAGTGGTTGAGAATCTGCCTGCCAATGCGGGGGACACGGGTTTGAGCCCTGGTCTGGGAAGATCCCACATGCCGCGGAGCAACTGGGCCCGTGAGCCACAGCTACTGAGCCTGCAAGTCTGGAGCGTGTGCTCTGCAACAAGAGAGGCTGCGACAGTGAGAGGCCCATGCACCGCGATGAAGAGTGGCCCCCGCTCACCACAACTAGAGAAAGCCCTCGCACAGAAACGAAGACCCAACACAGCTAAAATAAAATAAATAAATAAAGTTCACACTCTGCATCCTCATTTGCTTCATCCTCAGTATAGAAGGCTCCTAATCTCCAGCTCTCTAAATCCATTCTTAATTTACCACCAAAATGCCTTTTTTGGAGATCCCACATCCTCAGATACTAGTTTCTGATTAATACATTTCTTGTCTCTAATTTCAGCTTTTTCCTCTATTGTCTTTTTCCTGTCCACATATCATGTTATCATTAAAAACAAATAGTGAGGAATTCCCTGGTGGTCCAGTGGTTAGGACTCTGTGCTTTCACTGCCGAGGGCCTGGGTTCGATCCCTGGTCAGGGAGCTAAGATCCCACAAGCTGCATAGCACAGCCAAAAAAAAAAAAAAAAAAAACAAAATTTAGAGAAATAGCTTTTCTTATGCCACTTTTTCCTTTAGATATTTTCTACTTACTTCCATTTAAATCCAAGTTTTTATAATTTTTCCTTAGTATAACTTTGTCTAAATTATTCTCCATTATTATGTTTCTTGTCCACCTAAGGGACATACGTTTCTCTATCATTATAATTGCTTAATCATCTGTTTTCTCTACACTGTAGGCCCTGAAATGGGAAAGGTTATATTCTCTTTCATTGTGATATTATAGGTGGATTTAAGTTAGGCCTAGCATGTTTCAGTAAACGTCTATTGAATAAAGAAAAAAAAATGAGTGTTGATACCTTTTTGCTTCTTTGTTTAAATATGTTGTAGATGGATATACAAAAAGACACATAGTAGTATGTATTATTAAAGTAAACAATATTATGGAAGAATTTATAATCAAGAGCACGAAGCAGACTCCAGTTCCGTCCTGTTCTCACTGTAATACCACTTTTCAGCATCATCAAATGTAACCAGTATTGCTTATTCGCTCACATGGTAGCTAATTGCATGTCTCTAAATAGTATACTATTCTGCTTTTTCTGAGATTATCATCATTAATACTGTCTACTGAATTCTTGATTTGATAGCAAAGCAGGTAACTTTCTTTTCCAATTCTCTCTTCTCTCCCTTTTCCAATCTTTTCTTGTTACATCACTAATTTTTGCTTCTTTCACCATCTTGCTGACTTCATAAAAACCTGTATACCTATTTTTTGTCCTACTAGCTTTTATAGAATTTCCTATCCTTCATTTTGCAAAGGAAGCAATTGTCACTCCTACCTTTTCATCCAATTTTCCTCTCATTACTATTTATATTTACTTTATGAAGTACATTAGTACCCCTTATTCACAGTTTTCCTTTCTGCAGTTTCAGTTACCCTTGGTCAACTGCAGTCTGAAAATATTAAATGGAAAATTCCAGAACTAATTTGTACACTTTAAATTGCACACCATTCTGAGTGGTGTGATGAAATCTTATGCCATGTGCTCCTTCCCACTTGGAATTCCCAACCGTTGGCATGGTGTGCTCCTGACATCCAACCGTTGACATCACCATGGCTTGATGATTCAGGATCACTTGAAGTAGATGATCCTTCTCTGACATATTGTCAGAAGATCAATAGTAGCCTAATGTTACCTCACAATGCCTATATCATTCACCTCACTTCATCTCATGGTGTAGGCATTTTATCATCTCACATCATCCCAAGAAGAAGAAAGGTGAGTACAATAGATATTTTGAGAGAGGCGGTTGCTGAGTTCAAGCTCATACTGCTTGCCGCACAACAGACAAATAAATCAAGGAACAAGTTTTGGGGCAAGGAATAGTGACTTTATTCAGAAAGGCAACAGACCAAGAAGATGGTGGACTAGTATCCCAAAGAACCATCTTGCCTGAGTTAGAATTCAGTCTTCTTTTATACTATTGTAAAAGGTGAAGGAGTAAAGTCAAACATTTCCTGGTTTCCGTCAGCCTCTGGAGGGGATGTGTTAATTTCTTCCTGCCTGTAGTCATTCACAGGTGGGCCTTGTCAGGATGTTTCTTGTGAGCTAAATAAATGCATTTAGTTTAATGCTCATTACCTGGGAGACAGGGTTCCCAGAGATGGACCAATATGTATAATTTAAGTTTACAGGCAACATCTCTTTAGTGATTAACTTGTAATAGAATATAAAGGTTCTTCCCTATTACAAGGCCACATTCACGTAACTTGTATTACAGTATATCATTATATTTGTTCTATTTTATACTTATTATTGTTAATCTCTTACTTTATTTAGAAAACATGCTACCACCTTCTCTTGCTATTAGTTCATGCATGTTTTCATTTCTGTTTGTTTGGTTTTTTTGAGAATACCACTGGCATTCTATCTTCATACTTATGCTAGAAATCCATCAAAGTTTAAAATTTTATATAAAAATTTTATTACATAAAAGTTATAATAATGTTCTTTACAAGTTTTTTCAAAGAACTGATTAAAGGTATCCCTTAGAAAATTCATTCAGTATGGAGATGGCACTAAACATCTATGTCTTAAAGCTCTTATTCCCTAGGAGTTATGGGAGCTAATTTTCAAAAGAAAAACAATAATATAAATGACAAACTATCAATACTGTTACTTATTTGAGACACCAAATAAGAAAAGTGGCTGTTCTTTAAAACAGAGTCACAATGTATATACTGTTCTTGAAAACTGAATTATGGCTGTATGACCTCTCATTACTACTGGCATTTTCAAAGTAAATGTCAGAATTATACTTCAAAGAAAACCCACTGTGCCATGTCAGTTTCTATATTATAGGTCTGTCAACCATGAGATCACCATCACCATAGCTTATGATACAAGTAGAAGTAAGTGCAGCTCTTTATATTCATTATTTTGGACATGTACTCAAAGAACAGATGTCACAGTATAATTTTGCTATTATAGATTTAGATTTTTTTGCTACACAGATTCTTAATATGTACATTTCAACAAAATTTTTATTTTAATAAGTTTTAAATAAAATGTCATTGTTATTATCAAAATAATTCATTATTAGAAACTTAATATTCAATTATTCAGAAAGCTAACATGTCTAAAGTAATTTTTAAAAGGCAGAGAATATAAGGCACAATTCGATTCTACTGTGAGGCAGTTAGCTTGACTCTGTTTTGTGATCACCAGTTGTACTGCACCCTTGACTGACTTCAGTCTTAGGTGATAAAAGCAAATGTCTTTGCAGTTAAAGTTGCATAAGATCAAAATCACACCTGCTATGTATTATTCACTCCTCCAAACATCTCTAGAAAGTTTCTTAGCTGAAATAAATTCCAACAACAAAGTCAACAACTGTAAAATACAGAAGTCAGCCTGACTTTAGCCTCCAACATTTTCCATTAACACAGATTAATTTGTCTGCTTACCAAGATGTCAAGAGAGATAACATTAGTTTAATATCTACCAAAACTCAATTACCATACCTGTGTTTGCATGTCTCTTCTTTAATCTCCACAGCTATACTCTGAGCTAGGAAAAATTATTTCCATTTTACCAAAGAGTTAATTGAGGTTCATTTCTGGTAAAAGGGTGTCTCTAAATCAATTCTCCAAAAAGTGGGGAGGTTAGGATTTAAACCTGGATAATTGAGGTGTCAAAATATATGATGTAAATCAACTATACCCCAATAAAAATTAAAATATATATGATATTTCAGTGCAGATTAATACAAATACACAATAGAATCATAAATTTTAGTAAGAAATTAAAGTATGAGGGCGGAATGCATCCTGAGAATATAACTACCATAAACTAGGAAGCCAAAGGGCAAACCTCTCTAGTCTCAAATTGTTACCTAGGACTTCATGTAGTTAATGCAAACAGGAAATAAGGAAATAATACTCTGTCAATACATAAAAAGAAAGAATGAAATGGGGAAGAATGAAGAAAGGAAAGGATTAAAAAAAGAGGAGAAAAAACTTAGTGAACTTGATACAATATATGTGAGATACAGAATGTGAATGACAGGTATGTTATTTTCATGAAGAACTCATTTGCTTATATTTTGCAAGGTAGAAAAATACTTGTCTTTAATTATTGTCTGCTAGTTTGATATGTACTCATTTCATTTAGATTATATGTATATATATAAAATTAGCTCAAGATGGAATCTCATCAAAAACTAAATTCAGAGATGACTCTAATTGGTATGTTTTGACTTGATTATCTTTTCTTGCTTTTGAAGATTCCATAAAAGTTTTAAATGTATATATAATAACTAGATCAAGAGTGAAGTGTTCATAATTATAATTAATTAAAATATATATGTATATATTGGTATATCTGTTGTAATGTCTAAGTAGTCAATAAATATGTGGTAGAAAACAACATAAATTAGGTTTTCACCTTTTGCATCTATAGTAGCTACATTTATCACTTGGTTCTTTAGCTATGAAAGAAAAATTATAAGGAGATTGTATGAAATAGTCTTCTTTTACTTTGCATTGTAAATAATTTAACAGTAATCTAATCCTTTTGCAGTTTAAAGGATTTTTATCCTGAAAAGAAAACATAGTGCAAAGTACACTTTAGTGATGTATCTCCTCACATGGACCCCTGGCTGATTAGGGACATATATAATTTGTCACCATTGCTCTGAAGCACAGTGTATGTATGGTTTCCTTTGAGTACTGTAATTGAAGAAAATTATCCTCAAGAGAGGATTTACTTGTCTCAGAACATCAGGGTATTTTCAGATAGATCTGACATTGAGGAAACAGATAAAGGAAAGTTGTAATTATCCATCGGAATTATCTTAAGGATTTTCTAGCACATGTAATGTGCTTGTTATGGCTCTTGAATTTAAAATAAATGTTTCCCTTTGTTGTATTCTCTACTGCCTTTCTAGCCAGACCATGACCCAGGATTCTGGTTCCTTTTTCAGTGATATTAGTAGACACAAAGATGTAAAGATGTCAGTTTATCTATGAATTTATTCCTGTTAAGCAGTGAATTCTAGCTCTTGTCCTATAAGCTGTATGTTTACTAGTATGTCTGTACTAGATTAAAAAATACACTGGAATCTGGACTGATTTCAAAATGTTCTAAAATACATATATTATACTTTAGATGGCTTGTCTTCTGTTGACTCTTCTGTTAGATACTGTGTATCAATTAGGTAAGACCGGTTTATGCTCTAATAACAAACAACAACAACAACAAAAAAACCCTAGTTTATAATCCAAGTGGCTATAGAAAGAAAGATTTATTTATTGACTGTGCCAAATGTATATCACAAGTTGGCTGGGAACTCTGCTGATCATAATCTGTAAGGAATCTAGGCCGACCAAGGTTCAATCTTCAAATGTACTTCCATGACCACTGAGTTAGAAGGATGAGGATACAGTGGATCTAAGTTTCAGCTCAGAAGTAATACACATCACTTCACTTCTGTATACATTTTATTGTACAAAACAAATCATTAATCCAAGTGCCTGAGGAAGTGCAATCCTGTGATATTCCAAAATGGAAATGAATACTTGGTGAAGAGGGCCAGTGAATACACATAGTGCCTTCGTTGTTTTTCTAAAGAGTTTTCAATTTCTCATAATCTCTGCATACATTCTGCTGTTATATGAGTTACAAATACTTATTTAAATTTAGTCATTTATCATTTCGTTTTACAAATGGTATTTTCTGTGCATGTGGAAGTATTTTATATTCATTATGTAATGGTTTCTGATTTGGGGACTATTGGAAAGATCTTCCCTACTCCGGGGGTAAAATATACGGTCCAATTATTTGTCTTTTAGATTCATTTTTTTTAACATCAAAATCCTCCATATATGTTGATTTTATCTTGGCATACGGTGGAGGGCATTAATCTAAATATATTTTGAAAATGTCTACTCAAATGACCCAATATTTAAATAGTTATATTTTCTAAAATGAATTAAAATGCTTCATTATCTACTAAATCACTACATGTAATAGCTGTATTATCTGTACTTTCTATTAAACCTAGTTTTAAAAATAAATTTAAAAGATTTAGCCAGTTACTGTTTAATTGAGGGAAATTGGAAAAATGGTAAAAGGACTGATGAGTATAATTAAAATAAAATAGACCTAAGGGGCTTCCCTGGTGTCACAGTGGTTGAATCCTTCTGCCAACGCAGGGGACACGGGTTTGAGCCCTGGTCCAGGAAGATCCCACATGCCGCAGAGCAACTAAGCCAGTGCGCCACAGCTACTGAGCCTGCGCTCTAGAGCCTGCGAGCCACAACTACTGAAGCCCATGTGCCTAGAGCCCATGCTCCACAAGAGAAGCCACGACAATGAGAAGCCCATGAACCGCAACAAAGAGTAGCCCCCGCTCAACGCAAATAGAGAAAACCCGCGTGCAGGAACAAAGACCCAACACAGCCAAAAATAAAATAAATAAAATAAATTTATCAAAAAATAAAAAAATTAAGAAATAAAAAAAAGACCTAAGATAAATCTAAACATATGGGAATTTTAGGTATAAAACTGTAATGTTAATGCTACAAACTGCACATTGTAACATTAGAGGACTAAAAACAATTGAGGTTGGGAGGCAGAGAAAATTGGAATGAAAATACTAATATCCCTATATTAAATAGCTGGGAGTTTGTCAAATCTCCTGAAAATTAAATCATATAACTAAGAAACTAACTTCATCTTCAACATATATTTATTTGAATTAAAAATCTGTCAATTTCTTTTTTATGTTAAATATAAATAAAAATAGGCATAATTTATTTTAAAGATTTAAATAGCACCCCGAAGTAAAATCTCATAACAAAAGTATTTGTCTACTCATACCTATGTATATAGAAAGATATCTGTATAAGTTCAATTAACTGTAACAAAGATTATTATAGAACATTAAAATTACTTTATAATTTTTATCTGTGGCCCTTTCTGCTTTTTTTAATGATTGATAATGAACATATATGCTTTACCCAAAAATTTTTTAGTTTTTATAAAAATGACTAAAAGAAAATATGTCAAATAGTTAATAATGGTTACTTCTGGGCAATGGACATATTGTTAATTTCCATTTTCTTCTCTATACTTATCTGTATTTTTTATTTTTAAAAACTAATCTGTATGAAGGTAATCTTAAGAGAATACTTTTCAAATAATTTTATAATATTTCAATTGATTGCCAGTTTCTGTAAGGGTTGGCCATGCTTTGTTATTCCTTTGCAGAATGACTCCCTTATTGGAAGTTTTCATGGTAATCCATTTTCAATCTCTTCCATAGTAGCAAATAGACTAAATAATGTTGTAGCTTTTTGACATCAGCCAAAAAGATAAAGAAAAGTCATTGTTACCAAAATGTTAGTCTAAAGAATGTTAAACTAAGGGAGTAACCTAAGTAAATGTATTCTCAGTAAGTTAAAGTATGAATGAACACATTGCCGTCAAATTCTTTTGAAAGTATACTTTACTAACAAACCAGCTAACTAACTAGCTAGCTATGTAAATTAGTAAATACACTTCCACCCATATTTAGTCAGGTATTTTGAGTTGTCTATAGAAAAGCAGTACACTTTTCTAGAATAGAAATAAGAGATCTTCTATGCTTCATTTACTTGACAAAATAACTATAAAGGTGATGAACTGAGTGTGTTTCTGTATGATCCAGTAATTATATTTCTGGGTATATACAAAAAAATCAGTGAAGGAAGATAGACAGGTTTGTATACTCATGTTCATTGCAGCATCATTCACAGTAGTCCAATGGTAGAAGCAACCCAAGTGTTTATTGACAGATGAATGGATAACCAAAATCTGGTAAATAAATTTTCAGCCTTAAAAAGGAAATTTTGGTACATGCTACAACATTGAAGACATTGCACTAAGTGAAATGGCAGTCACAAAAGGACAAATATTGTATGAATCATACAAGGTTTCTAGAGTAGCAAATTCATTGAGACGAAAAGTAGAATGGTGGTTAACAGGGGTTAGAGGAAGGGCTGAATGGAGAGTTAGTGTTTAATAGGTACAGAGCTTTAGTTGGGGAAGATGAAAACATTCTGGAGATGAATAGTGATGTTGGTTGCAGAACAGTGTGAATGTACTTAGTGCCACAAAATTGTACATGTAAAAATAGTTAAAATGATAAATTTTATATTTTGTATATTTTACCACAAGAAAAGAAGGAATTCGTCTGATGAAGTTGCCAAATCTCATGTCAGTAGGCAAATTGTATTGCAAGGTATTAGATAGAGCCTCTGATGCTAATGCAGATTGATATAAAATGCAATTCAGTGAAGACACTCAAATGTTCACAAATCATTTCAAGTCATGAAGGTCCTCCATTTATATAGAGAGTCTAGATTTCTTTTGCTGTTGACATTGTACTGGTTATAGATTTTTTTTTAATCAAAGATAATGGAACTGTGACATTTCCAAAAAAGCCTCCCCCCCCAAAAAAAATAGAAATCCTTTTCTGTTGATGATGACATTTGGGTTTGACCATGCAAAGAATTGCTAAAGTGTTATCTTACACAGTGAAGCAAATAGCCTAATTTTCAGTTCTTCAAAGAAATGTGTTGAAATATAATAAAAATATGTTAATTATCTGGGTCAAATGGAATGCCGTTGTTCTTTTTTTTTCTCTTTGTTCAGTAATAGTGTTCTGGACTATTTCCAGGCTTCATCACATCATTCCCTCTCTATTAGTATTCATCATATCATATATTTAATAGGAAAATAATAATAGTAATAATAATAACTGATATTTCTGGAATGCTGAGTATTTGTCAAATAAAAGATACCTAGGACATTATGTTAATTATCTCAAATGAACCCAAAAATATACCTACAATATAGGTAGTCATACATCATTCTTTAGAGTAGGAAATTGAGGCTTATATAGCCTGAAAAAAATTGCCTGATATCATTTGAGATCAATCTCAGAGAGAGGCAGAATTTAATTCTCTATATGTATGTTTTTGTGTGTGTGCACAAGTGTGTGCTCTTAACCAAATATATGTATTGTGAATCAATAATGATTCTAGGTTTTCATGACCAGGCTTTTCTCTTGGGAAAAGCTCAAGTTCCAACATTTTCAAATTATCTTCCTTTTTGTTTGTGAAAAACGATTATTACTGGATTTTTAGGATGGACTGACATACGTAATTCTCAAGGTGTTTTGGTAAGAATGTTATTTCCATTGGCAAAGGCATCACTTCTTCATAGACTCTGGTAGTTGGTCTCAATATGCTAGCTTATAGATGGGTGTCGGAATAAAGGTAGTGAAAACTTTATGCTTGTTTCGTTTGATATTTTCTATCCTTAATTCTAATGTAGCCAAAACTAATATTCATATTCTAACCATAATAAACTACCTTATATGACAATTTACATTCATAACTTAGCCGCTTGACACTTGCTACAGAAATGTACATTTTAAAATACACTTAAAAATTGTACATTGTAGTTTGGCATTTTTAACAAAGAGGATTTTTTAAGCAACATGAAAAATGCTTGAAAAGAAAGGTTCAGATCTGAGAAATTATTGCTTGTTTGAATTTGAGATTAATTAGGGATATTAAAAATTATCAATGATGTGGCAAAACGGAGAAATAAACATTTAGCTCTATACATCAGGTAGAAAAAAATGAATCAAGAATACATAAGAATTACTGTGTGTAATCCTGTATGAAAAAACAACTGATTACTAATATAGTTGCAATAAATCCCTAATTTTAGAGAGTGGGTTGCTATCCTCAATAAGGAATATGAACATTTAAGTCACTAGAAAGATATATCCTTCTATTTTGCATTCAGTTTACTTTCCATTCATCAGTCTTATGTAAATTTTATTTTTATCACCTTCACTGAGGTCTACTAATTTCTAAGTGGACAGATAAAAATAATTTTTAAGTGTAAGATGGAGGACCAAATCGCCACGTGACAGTAAATTAACCATATTCATGCCTTTCCATAAAGTAATTCATCAGCCTTTTGCCAAGCATTTTCTCTGAAATGAAATGCCATGGTTTCACATCCTTACTGAACACAGGAAAAAAAAATGGTGAATTATTCAACAACTCTCTTACTAAAATCAGGTGTTTTTGGTTTTTTGTTTCTTTGGCTTTTACACCTAAGGTGCAACACTTTAAGAGCAAACCAAGTAACCATTCAAATTACTGCGTGTGTGTGTGTGTGTGTGTGTATACATACACACACAATATATATACATATATATTACACATAATATATCCATATATAGAACTTATCCATATAATATATATTGATAGGTGGACAGATAGAATGAAGGCCTGAGGTCCCACAGGTAATAATCTCATAATCTTTTAAAATATCTGCTGAACCCCATAATTTGATTGTACTCTTTTATTCTGATATTAAATTAAAAAAAAAACTTTTCCATAAAGATTCAATTGTTGTAAATAGAAATCAATCCAATTAAGTTCACCATAAAAGAGAAGTTCCTACATATTGTTGGTATACTAAAACTGAGATACTATTATTAATGTATTTGAACACAAATTATATTAACAGCTTTAAAATGTTATACATTTTTTTTAATCTGACAGACTTACTATGGATATTCTATTGTAAAGAAATAAAATCAAATACAAAAATTACAGAAAAGTACTATGAATGAAGTTATCCGTGTAATGTTATTATAATTGTGAAAAAATTGGAAATGACACAAACATCCAAATATACGACATGGTTAGGTCACTAATAGAGGATTAATCAATGAAATGTTATATAGCCACAAGAATTATGTAATATATTTCGTAATTGGTAATAAACTGGAAATTATTTTGTGCAAAAGAACACATAATTGAGAAACAGCACAAAATATTGATTTCATCTTCTCAGCAATATTACTATTGTTACTGTTCTATCTCTAATGATAATACTAGATACTCTAAAGAACGTTAATTTTCTCTCCGAACTGTTCACTGGAGAATTCCCGATTTAGTTTACTCTAAGAGATAAAATGTATATTTCCCTTTCTTTTAATAAAATACATATTTTATATTAAATTTTATAATCACTTTCAATTACCTTTATCCTTATAATTATGTGATTCTGAAGGAATATCTTCTCATATTTATTTACTGAAATAGACATCTATTTAATGAGAAAATATCACAGTATACATCATTTCATCCAATTTTCCTTCCTGACAACTATCAATATATTTGTAGCAGTTTTTCTCAGTTGAGGTGTGGGCAATTCTGTCTCCCATGAAGCCAGTGGCAATGTCTAGAGACATTTTTAGTTGTTGTTGCAAATGGAAATATGGTTCTGGCACTGGTGGATAAAGGCTGATAAATATCCCCCAATGAGGAGGACAGCTAGCCCCTGGCTCCCAGTAAAGAATTATCTAGCCCAACATATCAACAGTGCCAAGGTGAAAGAATTCTGATTTGTAGTTTAGTTATTTAACACTTCTTAACAAAAGCAATTAGAACAGAATCTGGCTAATTTATGAAGTTAGGTAATTTATTAAAGGTGCTTCGAAGATCACAGAATCAGCGAGAGAGCCAAAGATTTAAGTTCAAAGATGAAACAGCCAGGAATACTAACTGTAGATTATGTTGCAGAACTAATCTGATACACATACCACTGTTACAGTCAGTAGCCCAAGATATTGAGGTTGCACAATACTCCCTTCCCCCATAGTTGGACCCTGCAATAAGAATTACCTGATGATTATACTACGTATTATTAGTGTTGACATCACTCCTGCCTCTAGAAACTGAGTGAAGATATATAGGCATACCTTGGAGATATTTTGGATTTGGTTCCAGACCACCACAATAAAGGGAATATCACAGTAAAGTGAGTCACACAATTTTTTTGGTTTCCCAGTGCATATATAAGTTACAGTTACGCTATACTGTAGTCTATTTAGTGTGCAATAGTATTATGTCTTAAAAATGTACATACCTTAATTAAAAAGTATTTGATTGCTAGAAAATTGCTATCAGTTGAGCCTCGAGCGAGTTGTAATCCGTTTGCCAGTGGAGGTTCCTGCCTCGTTGGTGATGGCTGCTGACTGATCAGGGTGGTGACTGCTGAAGACTGGAGTCGCTGCGGCAATTTTGTAAAATAAAACAAAAGTGCAGTTTTCTGTATCTCCTGACTCTTCCTTTCATGAATGATTTTTCTGCAGCATGCAATGCTGTTTGATAGTATTTTACCCACAGTAGAACTTCTTTTAAAACTGGAGTCAATTCTTTCAAACCCTGTCACTGCTTTATCAACTAAGTTTTTGTAATATTCTAAATCCTTTGTTGTCATTTCAGCAGTCTTTGCAGCATCTTCACCAGGGATAGAATCCATCTCAAGAAACTATTTTCTTGGCTCATCCATAGGAAGCAACTCCCCATCTGTTAAAGTTTTATTATCAGATTGCAGCAATTCAGTCACATCTTCAGGCTCCACTTCTAATTCTAAGTTATCTTGCTATTTCCACTACATCTGCAATGACATTCTGCACTGAAGCCCTGAAGCCCTCAGAGTTATCTATGAGAGTCAAAATCAATTTCTTCCAAACTCCTATTAATGTTTTTATTTTGACATCTTCCTGTGAATCATGGATGTTCTTAATGGCATCTAGAATGGTGAATTCATTCCAGAAAGTCTTCTGTTTACTTTCCCCAGATTCATCAGAGGAATCACTATCTATGTCAGCTCTAACCTTACAAAATGTATTTCTTAATAAGACTTGGAAGTTGAAATGACTCCTTGATCCGTGGCTTGCAGAAGGGATGTTGTGTTAGCAGGCACGAAAACATTCATCTCTTTATACGTCATCAGAGCTCTTGGGTGACCAGGTACATTGTCAATGAGCAGTAATATTTTGAAAGAATCTTTTTTTCTGAACAATAGATCTAAATAGTGGGCTCAAAATATTCAGTAAACCCTGATGTAAACACATGTGCTGTCATCCAGGTTTTGTAGTTCATTTACAGTGCACAAGTACAAGATTTAGCACAATTCTTAAGGACCCTAGGATTTTTGGAATGGTGAATGAACATTGGGTTCAACTTCAAGTCACAAGCTGCATTAGCCCCTAACAAGAGTATCAGCCTATCCTTTGTAACTTTGAGGCCAAGTATTGATTTATCCTCTCTAGCTATGAAAGTCCTACATGGCATCTTCTTTCAATAGAAAGCTGTTTCATATACATGGAAAATATGTTGTTTAGTGCAGCCACCTTCACTGATTATCTTGGCTAGATCTTCTAGATAACTTGCTGCAGATTCTACGTCAGCATCAGCACTTGCTGCTTTACCTTGTACTTTTGTGTTATGGAGAAGGCTTCTTTCCTTAAACCTTATGAACCGACATCTGCTAACTTCAAACTTTTCTCTGCAGCTTCTTCACCTTTCTCAGCTTTCCTAGAATTGGAGAGAGTTAGGGCCTTGCTCTGCATTAGGCTTTGGCTTAAGGGAATGTGGCTGGTTTGATCTTCTGTCCTCCATATCAGCAATAATGCTGTTTGGCTTTCCTATGATTCGTGTGTTCACTGGAGCATCACTTTTATTTCCTTCAGTAACTTTTCCTTGGCATTCACAACTTGGCAAACTATTTGGCACAAGAGGCCTAGCTGTAGGCCTTTCTCAGCTTTTGGCATGCCTTCCTCACTAAGCTTAATCATTTCTAGCTTTTGATTTTAAGTGAGAGACATGCAACTCTTCTTTCGCTTGAACACTTAGAAGTCACTGTAGGGTTATCAATTGGCCTAATTTCAGTATTGCTGTGTCTCAGGAAATAGGGAGGCCTGAGGAAAGAGAGAGAGATGGGAGATCACTGGTTGATGGAGCATTCAGAGCACACACAACATTTATCAATTGTTGTGGTACCTCAAAACAATTGGAATAGTAACATCAAAGATCATTGATCACAGATCACCATAAAAAACATAATAATAATGAATAAGTTTGAAATATAGTTAGAATTACTAAAATATGACACAGAAACACTGAGCAAATGCTCTTGGAAAAATGGCACTGACAGACATGCTCAGGACGAGGTTGCCAAAAACCTTCAATTTTAAGCAAGGCAATATCTGCAAAGCTCAATAAAGCAAAGCACAATGAAATGAGGCATGCCTGTATCCTCTTTTGCCATATATGCCAGGTAGATTCTTCCCCTTAATGCTGTCCCTTCAAAGCTTCTGCTAAAATAAGATCAGGGACCATACTCCAGACACAAGAGAGGCAAGAAAAGTAAGTGTCTGAAATTTTCAGCTTCTATTATGAATATTGGAAGATTGTCAGCTGCTGGGTTGACAAAAAAAAAAAAAGAATGAAGAAGTCTGCAAATATCATAAACTCACTTTACTCAGTATTGCCAATCAATTTGAAATGATTTTTTAAAAAACTTCACTTTGTTTGCTTCTATTTAAATAACACAACAATTCAAAATACAGTATGTTTATATAGTAATCTCCATCTGACTGTGGCTAAATATAAATTTATAAATATCATATTTTCCTGCTTGATATAGTTTAACTTAAAATTAAAATCCATTTGACAATAGTTTTAAAGTGTAATCATTAATAAAATATAAATTCTATATATTACAGGCTTATATATTAAATATATACATTCTAAAATAAAGACATTATCAACAAGAATAATATGTCCAACAAATCTATTCTCAATTGTTAGAAAAATTTTCAAGACTGCCTTATAAATTACAAAAGTCAATTGGGTATATTAATGTATCTTTGATATATCCCAGATGTACCATTCTGCATGTGATGTTTGGTTCTTGCACACACTTGAACTTGTGCCTGGATGAGTATATCTCTTTTCCAGCTTTTCCTAAGAAATTTTGACATTTATTATGCTGTTTGAAAGTCGTATACTTTGGAATTCCAAGAAAATCAACTAAAATAAATTACATAAAACAAAGAGGTTAATGGAAATAAATATTTTGAAAGTTTCATTATATCTACAGAAATCAACGACTTAAAAAGACATAATGGGGGACTTCCCTGGTGGTGTGGTTAAGAATCCGCCTGCCAATGCAGGGGACACGGGTTCGATATCTGGTCCTGGAAGATCCCACATGCCATGGAGCAACTAAGCCCGTGCACCACAACTACTGAGCCTGCGCTCTAGAGCCCGCGTACCACAACTACTGAATCCCGCGTGCCAAGACCCCGTGCTCGGCAACAAGAGAAGCCACCGCAATGAGAAGCCCGTGCACTGCAACGAAGAGTAGCCCCTGCTCGCCGCAACTCAGAGCACTCGCCCACTCACAGCAACTCGCCCACTCACAGCAACACTCACAGCAACAAAGACCCAACGTAGCCAAAAATAAATAGATAAATAAATAAATTTATTTTTTTTAAAAAAAGCTAGACAAAGATATCACAAGAAAATAAATAAAATATTTTTAAAAGACATAATGGGAAACACTCATTTATAATAACAGTACTTAGAAATAAGTATAATACAAACTAAGCAAAATATTACAATATAAAAATGTCTCATTACTGATCCCCCACTTCAAATGTGGAAAATAATAGAAAGGATTCCAGGTATTTGAGTAGGAAGAAAATCCCATAAATATATCAATTCTATTTATGTTAAACTATACATTTAATACCATGACTTTTTAAAGTAAACAAGCTGATTTTAAAAATCCATTTGAATAAATAAAAGTTCCATCTTTGCTAACTTTTTTTCAGAAAATTAATAATAAGGTGGTATGAGCCTACCTTTTCAAGATATTAAAATATATCTAAAAACTATATTGTAGTACTTCATAAAAATAGACTGAGAGATCTATGGAAAAGAATAGAAAGTCAGAAAATACACCTAAGTAAATATGAGATTTATTATACATTAGAGATAGCATTTTAAATAAAATGACAAAGGAAAGGTTATAAGTAAATTGTTCAGAAATAACTTTAGAGCTACCTAAAAAATAAGCTGGATTCATCCCTCAAACCTTACACCAAAAGAAATCCACATTTCAAAGATACAGCTGTATAAAAAGACTCTAGATGTGCTAAAATAACTCATGAGATATTTTTGTCGACATTAATAATATTGAAGTGGAGACAGCTTTTCTAAACATATTATAAGTTGCTATAATAATAAAATTAAACATGAATAATTTTGACCAACCAAACATTGAAGCAATTTTGTCTGGCAAAGTGATTGAAATAACTGGGAAAAAAGTTCCATCTCATAGGACAAATAGTAGAGTGATTTCCTTAACACATACAAGTTTCTTTTAAACAAAAAGCAAAAAATCTAATAATATATACAAAGTAGGCTATAAAAAACTTCACAGAAACAAATATAAGTTTTTCTTATGCTTATGGAAAGACAGTGCTTTCACTAGTAATAAGAGAAAAGCAAATTACAACATATTGAGATATAAAGTTTCATCTTTCAAATAGGAATAGAATTTTAATAATTTGTAAAAATCTTGTTTAGTTGAATGCTGAGGAAATAGTCATTTTCATATATTGCTAGTGCAATAGTAAATTGGCAAAATTCCAATTGGAGGGCACTTTAATAATGTATCCCCCAAATTATAAATGCATTCTCATTCGTACATTGACCAATTAAATCTACTCATGAGAATTCAACCTACAGATATACTTGCATGTATATGAACTTGCTTTTCGAAGGTCATTCATTACAGCATTACTTATAATAGCAAAAAACTAAAACAACCAAAATCCACCAATAGAAACTTAGTTGTTATAATTTACTCATATGATGAAATAATTTAAAATTTAAAATCACAAGTTCTTTTGTATTGATATGGGATGAGTTATAAGATATGATATAAATTGTAAAACAAACTATAATATGTAGAACACACTACCTTTTGTATAAGAAAATTATAATATATGTGTTTATCTTTGTACAGGTGTAGGGTTTTTCTAAAAGCTGAAAACCTTGCCCGGCCACCAGGTAGGGAAGCTGAGTGGCTGGGTGTTAGGAAGGGAGACTTTTCATTATATACTCTTGTAATTTTTGAATTGTGTATAGGTGAACATATTACATATTCAAAGAATAAACGCACTTAAAAATAACTTCCTCTCGGGGCTTCCCTGGTGGCTCAGTGGTTGAGCGTCCGCCTGCCGATGCAGGGGATTGGGTTCGCGCCCCGGTCTGGGAGGATCCCACATGCCGCGGAGCGGCTGGGCCCGTGAGCCATGGCCGCTGGGCCTGCGCGTCCGGAGCCTGTGCTCCGCAACGGGAGAGGCCACAGCAGAGGGAGGCCCGTATACCACAAAAAATAAAAATAAAAAAAAATGATAATAACTTCCTCTCTAAAGTCAGGCCATAGTTATTTATTTCCTTGTTCCTCTTTCTCTCTTTCTTCTCTACATTCATTTTGGAATAAGTTAGTTACATTATTGATTCTATACTGCCTCTCTACTCCTCTTATAATCCCAAGAAAAATTGTTCTTTTTTATGTGATTACTTATTCTTACTCCTGCTCAGCTTTTGTGTTGCTTTAGAATTATATTCTCTTTAAAAGAAAGAAAGAAAAAAAATCTGAATTTTCAGCCTCTCTTTTATTATACTTTTGCATTGAGAGTTAAACAAAAGGACTTTGGACCTTATCAAAATGAAGAAAATTACATGAAATATTGAAACAAATATCTTTTTAATTCAGTTTAAATATTGTTGACATTTTCAGGTTTCATTCCATGCTAGTATTTTCCAGTGCCTAAAAAAGCTAGAGTAGCCTAGCTGGAATTTCCTGCTTTCTAACAGAAGCCTAAGAGGAACCAATATGAAACTACTACCAATACTACTAATAATAACAACAGCAACAATGATTATAATAACCCAAACAGAAGCCCTAGAAATGAAGAGAAAGCATTCAATAAATTACATTCAACCATGGTCAGGGTCTGATACATAGGGTAGCTATGTCTATTATCCTAGTACTTGTAAATACTTAACTCAGGATTGAAAGGTTAATACATAACATTTTATTTAGGTTAATTTATCTAAGTTGATTGTTCAGTTTCATTTTCCTTTTATAAAACATTAAAATGTGTCGAAACTAAAAATTCTATCAAGAATACACTATTTTAAATATTGATATATTAATTTTAAAAATATAATATAACTGAAGATAGGAAAAAATTCTAAGGAATATTGTAAAAAATGTTCATAGTAAATTCTAATATATAAGATTTGTAAATTAAATGCTCAGAAATTTATAACTGAGCCAATTTCTAAACAATATATAGTATTTTACAATGCATGTATTACACAGCAAACATAATGAGGTGACACACTCATAAATTTATTGCTTCTGAGATTTAAAATGGAATATCATGCTGTTCAACCCCTTCAGCAGTTACAGAAGTTAGTCTTTATTCTGAAGAAGATGTATTCATGTGTATCCAATGAAATATGACCAAGAGGTCGTCACCTTTATTTTGGTGGTTAACTTCCACTCAGTGATTTTTCTCAGAACAGCTTGCCTTAGGTTATAGCAAGTTTAATGGCATAGTTGGCCATTTTTACCATCTCCTTGAACTTACAAATGAGAAAATTTAAACATCCCACATGGGATTTTGCTCCAATTGCCCTCAGAATAAATGCATATTAATAATGATTATCATGATTACCATGTTAATATGAAAGTAGGCAAATCTACTAAAATAATTAACAGTCTAAACTGGTAGGAGGATGAGGTGGTAGCTGAAGAGAGAGTAACCCCAATCTGAAATATGAACACACCACATGAACATAATGAATTGCATTAATGTTGTTAAAATGTAACATTCAATTTCTATATATCTGTATTTAAACAATCACGAATTTTATTTTATGTCAGCCATCTTTGTCATTGAGATTTTTCAGCAGCAGAGACTCCTGTGTGGAACTTTAGATTATCTGCACTGATCAGCACCTCTTCTTCTGGCTATCCTTCGTAGCCCATCTTCTCAGTGAGGCTTTTTCTAAACCCCTATTCAAGATTACAAGGTTCTTCCACTCTCTCTGACCTGTTCATGGTTTACTTTTCCCCCAGCACTTATCACTATATGACAACATATCCTATAATCTTTTTTTTCTTTATTATCTCTCTCACCTAACAAAACAGGAAACTCAGTATGATCTAAGTCACTTTGACCGTTATATTCACTGATATATTCTTAGTGCTGGAACATTGTCTGGAATATGGTGGGTTCCACAGATATTTATTAAATAAATTGATGAATACATGAAATAGAAGGAGATGAATAAAGGGTAGGAGTCTTTTATTGATAGATATTGTATTTTAGATGTTGATATTTTGTAATACATTTTCAATTGTGACAAACCACTCTAAATTTGAACTATATCAGTGCTGCAAATTTTAGGTGAAATTTCAAAGGTAACTTAAGCATCTTGCTAAATAGAATGTCTGGATAGACAAAATATAGTGTGGAAAGAAGTACTGAAAATGTAAAGGATTCTAGTACATGGTATGTCTACTATTTTAATTTTAGCCATTCTAATAGATGCATAATGGTGTTGTATTGTGGTGATTATTTGAATTCCCTATTGACAGATCTCTTCATTTGCTTATCATATGTACCATTTTTTTATTAGACTGCTGGCTCAAACATATTGTCCATTTTAACTCTTCTTTTTCTTGCTATTATTAAGTAGTAAGAATTTTTCCATTTATACAGGTCTTTTTAAAAAATTATATAAATATAAATTATATATATATGTAATTTCAGCCTAGAAATTGTGTACATATTTAGTTAGAATTATGAGGATATATTGGTTTTGATGCTGTAGTGTTAGACTTATAATATACCTTATAATAATACTTAATTATACTACTAATAATATTATCATATAAAGTATATCTTACAATGTATTATACTAATTATTGTACATCATATCAATACCTTGTACTACATGGCAGTATTTTTTATATTATTTTCCAGATGTTCATTAATAGTGTGTGTATATAAGTATATACATTTATATATATAATTTTTTTTTATATAGTGAATGTATATCCTTATCTTGCAAAACTCTTATTAGTTATAGTAACTTACTTGTAGATTATTTTAAACTCAATACAAAACAAGGTAGGAAGAAATATGAAACAAAACAAAGCAAAAGCAAATAGAATGCTTAAAATGTATTTCTCTTCTATTTCTTATGCTGGGTACTCATGGCTACATGTTTTTTAAAAATTACACCTTACATATGGTTTACAACTTTTCATATAGTCATGTATGATTGACTATTCTTTTTTATAGAAATTGCATTTTCAATTCATGTCCATTTTGTAGTATGCAATCTATTTTTACTGCTTGGTTTAAACACTTTACATGTAATATTAAAGAAATCAAATCCCTCTCTGTCATATATATTGCAAATATTTTTACTCAGTGTGGCAGTTTGCTTTTTAACTTGTATTTTGTTTTTTATTCACATTCAAAATGTTAAATATTTATGTGGTCAAATTTTTCAAAAATTTTCTTTATGCCTTCTGAATTTTATGTCTAGCTGGACATGATTTTTCATTCTGCAAACATTTATTCATTTTTGTGAAGTTTTATGACTTATTTTTTGCTCAAATACTTGATTCATATAGAATTAATTTGGGGTATAAAGAATATATTAGGAGATATAGGGCTTCCCTGGTGGCGCAGTGGTTGAGAGTCCACCTGCCGATGCAGGGGACACGGGTTCGTGCCCCGGTCCGGGAAGACCCCACATGCCGCGGAGCGGCTGGGCCCGTGAAAAAAAAAAAAGAATATATTAGGAGATATAGATAGATCAATAGATAGATCGATAAATTTCTCTATTATATATATATATTTGGGGAATGGTGGTAATAAGTTGCCCAATTTGTCTCAACAGCATAAACTGTACTGTATAAGCCCTCTTTTACTCACTATCTATCATAAAGTGAAGTCTTGTATGTATACCTATTTTTAGAATTTTATCCATTTAATTTATATTTAATATTATCTCTTCTCCAGAATTCAATAATCATAATTACCACAGATTCATGGCATATTTTACTATCTGGAGTACTGGCCAAATATGTTGATTTTTCCCTCTTACTTTGTAAGTTTCCAAAGCAAATTTGTTGTCATTTTAACTGGGAAAACAATTTATTGCATAGTACTGCATTTTCAGTACTTTGTCAGTCTTAATTATTATTAATTCAAGAGTCAGACTCCCATCCTTTAGCCCAGTTTTATACCCAGAGCACAGTGGATCCAAGCTGCCTGGGTTGTAGCTATCTGTTCCAGTTCCTATCTAGCCTAATAAAAGAAAAAAAAAAGAAAACCTGTAATTTTATTGTAACTATATATTTTAATTAAAAAAATAACTGTTGTTTTTTTTATTTTAAAGACTTTATTTATTTATTTAAACTTTTTATTTTATATTGGAGTATAGCCAACTAATAATGTTCTGATAGTTTCAGGTGCATAGCAAAGTGACTCAGCAATACATATACATGTATCCATTCTCCTCCAGACTCCCCTCCCAACCAGGCTGCCACATAATATTGAGCAGTGTTCCCTGTGTTATACAGTAGGTCCTTGTTGGTTATCCTTTTTAAATATAGCAGTGTGAACAAACAGCTCATGGAGCTCAATATCAAAAAAACAAACAACCCAATTAAAAAATGGGCGGAAGACCTAAATAGACATCTCACCAAAGAAGACATACAGATGGGCAAGAGGCACATGAAGAGATGTGCAACATCACTAATTTTTAGAGAAATGCAAATCAAAACTTCAGTGAGGTATCACCTCACACCGGTCAGAACGGCCATCATCAAAAAATTCTAGTTACAATAAATGCTGAGAGGGTTTAGAGAACAGGGAACCCTTTTGCACTGTTGGTGGGAATGTAAATTGATACAGCCACTATGGAGAACAGTATGGAGGTTCCTTAAAAAACTAAAAATAGAACTACTATATGACCTAGCAATCCCACTACTGGGCATATACCCTGAGAAAACCATAATTCAAAAGGACACATGTACCCCAGTGTTCATTGCAGCACTATTTACAATAGCCAGGACATGGAAACAACCTAAATGTCCAACAGTAGATGAATGGGTAAAGAAGATGTGGTACATATATACAATAGAATATTACTCAGCCATAAAAAAGAACAAAATTGGGTCATTTGTAGAGATGTGGATGGACCTAGAGTCTGTCATACAGAGTGAAGTGAGCCAGAAAGAGAAAAACAAATATCGTATATTAACGCATATATGTGGAATCTAGAAAGATGGTACAGATGAACCTACTAAGTTGTAGGGCAGAAATAGAGACGTAGATGTAGAGAACAGACATGTGGACACAGGGGGAAGGGGAGGGTGGGACAAATTGGGAGATTAGGTTTGACATAGATACACTACCATGTTAAAATAGATAGCTAGTGGGAACCTGCTATATAGCACAGGGAGTTCAGCTCGTTGCTCTGTGACTACCTAGATGAATGGGATGGGGGGTGGGAGGGAGGTCCAAGAGGGAGGGGATATAGGTATACATATAGCTGATTCACTTCATAGTACAGCAGAAACTAACACAACATTGTAAAGCAATTTTACTCCAATTAAAATAAATAAATAAATAAAAATAAATGGTTAATACACATAAAGCACCTAGAATAGTGCCCATCCCATCGTATGTATTATAATATGTAAGAGCTAGCTATTATTATTGCTGTAATAATTGTTATTAAACAAAGACTATAAGAGTTAGTTGAGATTATCAAAAAATTTCAATAAAATTTTAGACTTCCCATTTTCCATACAATAAATAAATAAATATAGCAGTGTGTACGTGACTTTGTTTTTTTTAGAACAGTTTTAAGTTCGCAGCAAAATTGAAAGGAAGATACAGAGATATCCCATATACCCTCTAAACTCACACATGCATAGCCTCTCCACTATTTATTGTTGTTTTGAGAGTGGAAAGAGAAGTTTGAAAATGGATCTCACAGTGCATTTTGAATATTACCTGATAATACTGAGTTTCAAAACTATTTTAAAACTTTTCTTCTGAAAAATCTGAACATAGCTCAAGGTTAATTCACATACAAAATAATCAATACCTAAAAAGTAAACAGAATAGAAATTAAATGGTTATGATGTGTTTACCTCTGAGTGATCTCTAAGTTCTAAAAAGACAATTTGAATTTACCACTACTATCCCAAGACTGATCAAGCAAATATGCTATAACTTCATAAGGTTTTCAATATTTATTATTTAAATACTAGTTCTTTATAAATACCTCCCTCTTAAATTATCATTACTTTAAAAAATATTCCAAACAATTGACAAAAATCCTACTTTCTTAAAGAGAGTGAAAATAAGAAGCTATATTTCCAAGCATGAATATACCTACACCAGAGATAGTTGTACTTCTGTGTTATGTTTAAACATCTCCTGGGAGGGATATTTCAGATTTCTTCCTTACTCTTTCGTTTCTGTAACAACTTAAGCACTTAGACTTTGGGGACTGGTAAGAGTAAAAAATAGCTGAATTTACAACATGCCTAGACTTTAAAATGACATTGTTGTTTCCTTGGTAAAGCTACATCTTACAACTAGGTGAATTAGGTGTCAGAAAAGTGGCAGTGATGATCTATTCATAAGCCAGGAGCAAGCAGCAATGATCTAAGGAAAATACTGGTTCTCTGGAGAAATTGAAAAATTGATTATGCTTGCTAGTGTTAAAGCCAACATTCCCTAGGTTTCTGCTTCAACTGATGGGGAAACAAGAATCATAACGTTTTAAATAAAATAAGGAGGTGAATTTGGATTAGGTAAATTATGTTAAGCATCCTGTGAACAAACAGTACCAATAAAAGAAAGGAATAATTGTTGAAATAAAACCTCTGTTAAAACTTAATTGTGCAGTTTTTCAATTTACTTAAAAAGCAAACAAAATTGAAATGTGTTTATATTAAGCTATAAAATATTCAGCAAATGTTAAATGTCATTGGAAATTATTACCAATTTATTTATTAGGTGATATTTACATTAGAAATAAATTAGAATACCAAAGCAGCAACATGGATACATATTTACTCCATGTGTATGCATGTGTATTTGTGTAAATCAGAAACAAAAACATTGTGTAATATATACACGATATATTTTGAATATACATGATTGTGGAGAAGAAAAAATAATTAGAAGGGGTATGAAGTTTGCAATTCACCAAAGGAGGTAAACGCAGTAAGAAAAGTTAAACCAGAGATTATGAGAATAAAGCATGGCAAACCAGGAATACTACAATGAAAAAGTAGTGCCAACAGTGAGAGGCAATTTTTTTTTCTCTTTTTAGTCTTGTCTTTTTCATATATGGTCACATATACACAAAATGTATTGACGTAAATGTGCATTTAAACACAAATACTTGCAAATTACAGCAACACTGTATTAGCTACAAATCACTTCACATAACAATACACTTATTTCAGGTATATTATCATCACAAAACAACTCAGCAGTATAAAGCAATGATATATGCATATTTTGAGACTGAGTATGCTAGATATATTTTGCATCCTTCCAGAGCCACTCTACCCTATCCCATCCTATGCCAGGTTACCTGATCCATTGAATCACATCTAAGAGTTCACATGTCCCTTGCCTTCCTGTTGGGTTTAACCAATGAGAAATCATAGAGGACTGGAGAGTTTGAGGAGAGAGAGGTCAAGGTATGCAGTTCCCTCACAGACTCACACTGTGAGTCTACCCTGTGCTTGCTGTATCCCTTCACAGAAGGGTGCTGTCTCTCCCATAATGACCTGTTCAGCAGAATTCTTCTTTCTTTTGGAATTCTAAGTCTCTTCCTCATCTCTACTATTTGGAGCTAGAGGTGATGATAGTTGTATTGATACTAACCTCAAATCTGAGCACTATTCATTATGGTTCCCCCATATACCTCCCAAACTTTTGAAATTATTTTTTGTGAATAAAGTCTTAGTTATTCAAATTTGTTTGTGCCATCTGTTTCACATTGGGCCCTGACTAATACAATGAGAAAATAAAGTTGATAATGAGAAAACAAAGTTGACCAGTGGAAACAGTGGGAGTGGCAAAGCTTCATATAGAAAATACATCTGAATATGTACATAAGCATCTGCAAATTGTGTTGTTCTATATAAGTGGTAACTTAAAGACAAAAGAATGAGAAGCATGCTATCAACTATCATTACAATGCTCTCTAATTAGAATATCCTGTAGGTGTTCCTGATTCTCAAACTTCATTTTCAGTGTAATTTAGAGGAAATTGTTAAGATTCTTAGGACCTCGCCATAGAAATTTTGGTTTAACAGATGAGGAGTGATTCATAAAACTGCATTTTAAACATCACCACAGGTGATTATACTACAGGTGTTCCAAAGAGCGGGATTTGAATAAAACATGTGGGCATAAATGAGATTATATTCCTTAAGAACAAACAAAAAATAACACTGCAAAACACTTAGCTATTATAACTGCAGTATCTCACTAAACACTTGCTTGAGAACTTTAGCCAAACCACTCCTGCCTCCTTTATAAAGTAATATAAACAAAAGACTAGAACAAAATGGTTTCAGGATAGGTTTTTAAAGAATATGCCTTTTGCTGCTCAAAATAGTTTACCTGATTTTGCATATGACAAACCCTTTTTCTATGGTTACATGAAAGAAGCACTATGTGCAAGATACAATAGATTTAAATATATGTCCTAAATTTTATTTCTGTGATGATTTAAAGTCAAGACTGGGGGAAAGAGAGGTAATTTGAAGACTGGTCTTGAAGTCAACATTTGTTGATAATATAAAGATTGCATTAAAACATCAATAAAAAACCATAACGTCTTATAAACTGTGAACTTACCTAAGTTAGTAAGCAGGAATGAACTCAGAAGGTTATATGGTTAGATTTATAGCTAATGTGGCCTCAATTTTTGTGCCTATCTAAAATAACTAAAATATGTAAAATGACTTTTGATTAAGATTATCCTAAGACATTTAATAGATGTCTTGGCAATACTCCTAAAAATTTAATTTTCCCTATACAACTTGAAAATGTTGTCATATCTATATACCACCTTACTAAATATCCATGTAATGTTTTTCTGTTAATGAATTTTAAATCAATTCAGTGTTTTAGACATGCTCTAGAAATAATATTCATCAAGTCATTGATTTGATATTTGTAATGTAAAATGGTTTGTCAAGTAAATGATTTACCAGTGTGACAGTTAAAATAATTCTCCATATTATCATTGTTATACATATTATATCTTGTCAGGTATTAAAATGTCTGTATAATATTTTCAGATTCTATTTCTCTAACTCTGGGAATTTATCAGGTTCTTTGAAAATGTATAATTTCTTGTCTAGTTTTGAGTAGGTCAGTATTGCACTTGGCCAAATCAGGTACTATTGAATAAAGAGATTTTTCTTATTCTTTTGCAATTAATTGGTTAACTGTTATCTTAGTTTTAGCTATTATTATGCCCCAAACTAACTGAAAATTGATTTTTCATTTTCAAGAAAAGACTAGAGACAAAATATTTTAAGTTTATAATAACCATATGCAGGAGACAGGATTGATGCCTACCAGTTATTTTTTTAATAACCAATCCCAAACTAACTTAGATTCTGATTCTCCACCTTCTAGAGAAAGAATGTCTTACTGAATAAAATCATAAGATTGACAACATTTAAAGAGAAAAGAATATCTTTTGTGTTTATATCTCAGAAGACGAGGAAAGATTCATTAGGCATGCTAACTAACCATAGATGTTGGCACTAGAGAAGGTCCCTGGTGGTGAGGTTAGATCAAACTGGAGTGTTAAGTGACAAAAAGGGATACTATCAGAAGTGTAAATATGCATTCCAGTATAGGCGGAATCTCCAGGTCACCATCATTGGCATAGGCTAAGGGATGAGGACCAAAGGTAACAATGAAAGTAAAAGATAACAAACAGGTCAGGAAACAAGAATTCAATGGAATAAAAGTAAAGATATACGGATATATTTTATCAGTTATATAATTGACATATTATATATTGAAATCATGTTACAGGTGTGGGTTGGTTATTATAGATTCACCTAAGAATAGACTGCACACTCCTTCTTGAGCCCATCAAGGCTTGATGTAACTTGCTTCTGTCACTTCTCCAAATATATCTTCTGTCTTTGCCTTCCTAATTCACTACATGCCATGCCTACTGGCTTTTTTTCTGTTCTGCTAATATGCCCTATTCCTGTTTCCCAGACTTCAGACTTTCTGTAAACTCTGCCTAGAAAACTTGTGCCCTCAGATCTTCATATTGTTATTTTCTTCTTGTTATTCATATTTCAGTGCAGAATTCACACTCCTTAGACATGCCTTCCTGGTAATCATATTCAAATCCTAGAACTACCTAGGACCAAAAACCCACTGTTACATATCATCAATAGTACCTACCACTCTCTAAAATTATCTTTTTCTTTTATTTGTTTACTTGTTTATTTTTTTTCTCCCTCAAGAATGTAAACTTCATGAAGGGGAGGAAGGGGATTGCCTGTCATGCTAACAACTCTACTTCAACATCCTAAAAATGCATGGTACATGGTAGGCAAAAATATATATTCACTAAATGTATTTATATTAGTCAATTTTTATTAAATTTTTCTGTAGAACCAAGCACCCCCCAAATCTCATAAGGCTATTTCTTGCTTATGTTTTATGTTTGCTGCAAGTTTACAGCCAACATGCTCCAAAAGTTTTTATTCTAGGACTCAGAATGAAGGAGCCACCTTCAGCTGGCCATGACGTTGCTGCAGAGGGAAGATAGGGGATGGAAAAAGAGTTCAGTGACACTTAAAGTATGTCTTTTCCGTTCACATTCTATTGTCTTAGCAAGTGACTTGACCAAGTCTGATTTCAGTGGGAATTGTTGCAGTTCACACGGCAATGGTCAGGGTTGTACAATTCTGGCAGCATTTTATAGGTGTAAGTTGATTAAAGTGTATTATGCTAGAATAAATTACACACTTTTCTGTGCCTTACAGGGAGGGAAACCAGATAATTATGAATAATAATTCAATTTATCATAGTATTAGAACTGATAGAAAGTAGGTGTAGCAAAAAGCCATAGAGAACATTATTTTCTGTGTGAAGCTAAGTGAATTTTAGGTAAAGTTCAACCTGTGACTCAACTGTCAAGCACAATTAACATGCTGACCTAACACTGGAAACTCCTTCTAAAAAATGTATGTATTTCATGAAACTAAGTTATCAACCATTCTAAGATAACACCATTATTTTATGTATACCTATGAAAGAAAAAATAGCCAATGAAATAGACACAACGTTAAGAAGCATTAAGCAGAGACAGTAAAAGGAGACTTAACACATAGATATTAAATCAATAAAAGATGGTGGTGCTACATATTAGATATTAATTATTCAAATAATTAGTATTCAATATTAATTATTTAAGCTTATGGTACTTTTCCACAAGCTGAATATGTATTTATTTTTCACTGAATAAAGAGGAGATTAACTATGCAAATTAACAGATCAAATATACTTGTGGGAACATATTTAATCTGCTTAATGTTCTTTAAAAATAATCACCTATTAATTTTGATCTATGAATGATTATTATTTCTAAGAAAATATTATCTCCATGTCAACTGGACAGCTGTTGATACTTCAATTTGAAAAGAATACTGGGAAGCAAGATAGAAAATCTGGTTCTTATCATTGCCACTTAACGAGCAATACTTCTTTGCAAATAAAAGTTGACCTCAGTGAGTCTCAGTTTCACATTCTGTAAAATAGGAATAGATTAGAGCAGCTATTTTCAAGCTGTGCTTCATGGAGTCTTAGGATTTACTTGATGGTATTCAGGGAGCATTAAGGGATGGGAATGTGGAGGAAGTAGGGGTAAAAAATATCTTTACCTTTTTCCCACATAGATCAGTTCATTTTTAAATCTATTCTATATAATGAAGTATCAAGTAACATTTCATATAAAAATTAAAAAAAGAAAATGTCTTTCTAACAAAAAGTTGGAGACTAGATAATTTCTATGAAAATATGTGTAAAAATTAAAATGAGAAATCACATATATAAATTTCATGATTCCTGGGCATGTCAGTCTTAGAGACTGGAACAGACTAATAGGTTAGGGTCTATTAGAAAGTGTAAGTTTTATACACTCAGATTCACTTCACAGTGTCAACTAAAAAGTGTATAAAATGCTTTCTGATTATTAAAATATATAATACCGTGATTGCCAATTCTGGCAGGTCTGGAATTGTCCTGAGCCATTTTACTGAAGTAAGGCATGTATCTGTATGACACTAACCCCTAGTCAAGGCATAGGTTTACCGATTAATACTGTTGCCGTATAAAAAGCTTAAAAACCAGTTTAAGCTTAGCAGCATAGTTTATTCACAGTGGAGATAAATGACTTGCATGTGGTCTCAGTGAGACCCACAAGAGGGCGCTGCCATTGCAGTAGGTTACATAGAAAAATTAAGCCTATGTGACCTGCAGGGTGTAAGAAGTCTGGGCTTGTACTCTGTTGTGGACTCCCTGATTCCATGGTACTCCATGCACAAGATAGTGATTCTGGACCCCCAAAAGAAAGCAGATCATGGTTTCCCTGCAGAGGAAGGATGATTGGAGATTGTATGCACATTATTTGAACCTCATCTATGAGCCAGCCTTTGATTTGTGATTATTTCTGTAATCTTTGCTATATGGTATCATTTTCCTGCATTAAACCTTAGATTTGTAAAACTTGTCATTTTAGTCCTGTGGGTCATCTTCTGTAGCAAATGAATCCTGTCTAACTGCCACCATTAATGTGTGTGTGTGTATGCACATGTACACACATACATACACCTACATTTGCTAACTCTTTCCTAAATGATTTACTACACCTTTCACCTACCTCATGTCATTTGAGAACTTACTAGATGACAATAAGAAAATTAATGGATACTGATGAGACAGGATGAAAATATGGATGGTATCCTCAACATAGACAATTTACCTTCCTGCGAGAAAAAGAGAGTGTCCAGAGGCAGCAGGTCACAAGCAAGATGTGTGGAGCCATCTTGCTCCAAACCAGCCAAACCAGCGTTTGATACTGGCTCTACATTTATTTTCTTAGTAACCTTAACCAAGGAGATTAAACTCTTCAATGATGATACGTAAAAGGAAAAAAAAAGAAATGCCTTGCATGTTCTTATCATGTTGTGTATTAGGAAAAAGTATATCTGTATCTATATCTATAGAGCTCTCTCTCTATATATATGTGCATTCTTTATAAATACGTATATATAAGTACATATGTATCTATATAAATAGCTATACATCTATATCTATCTATATTATATCAATATTAAAATTACCTGCATCTAGTTGTTACTCAATAATACCAAAAGAACAAAAAACAAAAAAACAAAAAAAAACAAACCCCAAAACAACACTGATCTTAGTATTGAAATATTTAAACTACTTTGACATCCTTGGAACTTTCATTTTACTAAATAAATGTAAAATTCCTGATAAATCATGGCCACGCTTGATGAGAGATTGTTTTTTTTTTACAAAGTTTAGACAGTGGCCATAGAGAATTGCTACACTTAACTCAAAAACAAGACAATTAGAAATTAAAGGCAAACAATAAGACAGAACAAAATTGGCATAGAAGAAAAAATATGTATTGTTAATTTTATATTATGTGATTGTATAATAAGTAAAATGTGTCATAATCTCTACTTTTTCAAATAAACTTTAAATTTTTAAAATGTGTATGATCACCTGAGAAGAGAAACAAAATTAAGTGTTTATGCATCACAGATCTAATTTGGAAAACACAGAACATAAATTATTTCTCCAATATATATGTGTTTGATTCCTATCCATTATTTTGCTAATAATAAGTTCATAATACAGAAATTGTCATATTAGGGACCACAGGGGTATAGAATTATAAATCAGAGATATATTATGCAGTGGGGTTTATAACAGAGTAGGCGTAATATTCCTGTGCACTAATAATTAAATGCATAATAAATAATTGCTAAGTAGTATAAACAAAATAGATATAAAATGTTTCAGGAGTTTAAATGTAGAAGAAATTACTTTAGTACTAAACATTCTGGAAAATATCACTCAGGAAATGGTATTTCGTGACTCCAATTTTTCCGTTTCATTTTCTAACTTGTTATTGTTAACATATAAAAAAGTTATTCTTTTATACATTTATCTTTTATCAGGTGACTTGACTGAATTATGTTAATTCTAATAGTTCCTTTGGATAATTCTCTTGGATTTTCTAAGCAAACATTATATCATCTGCGAATAATGAATTCTGCTTATTATAAATTTGTCTTATTGCATTGATTAAACCCTCCAGAACAATGTTTATTAAGAGTAGTGAGCATCCTATCTTATTCTTTATTTTAATGGCAAAAATGCTGTTTCTTTTGGTTTTACATGGATATTTATTTACCTGTTAAAGAAGTTTCATTCTATTCCTTTTTTTTTTTTTTTTCGGTATGTGGGCCTCTCGCTGTTGTGGCCTCTCCCGTTGCGGAGCACAGGCTCCGGACGCGCAGGCTCAGCGGCCATGGCTCACGGGCCCAGCCGCTCCGCGGCATGTGAGATCTTCCTGGACCGGGGCACGAACCCGTGTCCCCTGAATCGGCAGGCGGACTCTCAACCACTGCGCCACCAGGGAAGCCCCTATTCCTATTTTATTAAGACTCTTAACTTAGAATGGCTCTCTCAAATTCCTTCTTAACTTCTAGAATATTGTTTTTCTCCTTTAATGTAAAAATTGTATTAATACATTTCCTAATGTGTATCTAGTTTTGCCTTCCTGTAATAAAATATATTTCAAAAGGATACATTATTCTTCTGGTATACTACTAGGAATTTTTTTATAGTTGATACAAGAATTATTTAGAATTATATATATATATATGTAATTCCAAATAATACATATACACACACACATATAAGTTTTTTTCTTTCCAGTTTTAATATATTATAGTCAAAAATGTATCTTACAAGAATTCTACTTTTTGAAATTTAGTAATATTTGTCTTTTAGCCAGTTGTTCTAAATGTCCTATAGACATTTAAAAGCAATGTATGAGACAAAGCTTTAAGTATATTTGTGTAGAATATAAGATTCTAAATCTGTTATATTAAAATTATTAATATTATTCAAGATGTTTCCATTCTTATTTATTTTTTCAACACTCAAAATATTCTCAGGGAAATGTTAAGTAACTCTCACTATGATTATAGATATTTTTCTTATATTTCTTCTGGTTTCTGCTTTATATATATTTGTTTCTTTGTTGTTAGGTGTACAGTAGTTCACAATGTCTACCTACTTTGTGAATTGTACCTTTTATCATTAAAAGTAGTCATTTTTGTTCCATTTAATTTTTGCCTTGGGGTCTGTCAGATGTTATTATAAATTAGATTTATAAAGGTTTCTGTGACTTCTATAGATTATATGAGAGCAGGATGGAGGCAAGGGAACCTATCAGAGGCTGTTGTTGATGTTAGTGCCAGAAACAGTGGAGACTTAACTAACTAAGCTTTGGGGGAATGTGCAGAATGGGTCACCTTTGAGATGTATTTTGAGGATAAAACAAATAGTCCTAATGAAGAAATAGATGAGTAGGTAAAGAAACAGCAATCAAAGAAGACTTAGATTTTGAGTTTATTGGTGTATGCAATATTATAATCAAGATGGAAATATCTAGGGTAGGAAAATGTTTTCTGAAAATTCCATGGATTCTGTTCTTCAACTTTTAATTTTGAGAAGCTGTTAGACATCCAGTGGGATTTTAGGGAGGAAATGTATAAGTTTGGTTTTCAAGGAAAAGTTTTGGCAGCCTCCAGGAGCTAATCATGGCCTTCAGAGGACAGTGGGTAAGGAAAGAGGGATTTCTACAGTATTCAATTGACTAATAAAAAGGATTTGGCAAAATAATGGCCTTTGGTAACTTGACAGTGATAATTTCTGTAGAGAGGAGACATTTGCCTTATCAGAGAAGGTTAGTGAGAGAATAAGTGATGAATGTAGAGCCACTGAGTATGCACAGTTTGGGGGATTTTCTTGTGAAATAGAGGGGAGCAGATAGAGATAGTCTGAGGGGAGCAGAGTGATGGTGAGTGCATATTTCTCATAAAGAAGTATATAGTAAAACTATGCTGATAGGTATGATAAATAGAAGGGAGAACAATCATAGGAGCAAAATCCTTGAGAAGACAAGAGAGAACACCAAGTATTCAGTGTTGCTGCTTTCATTATATTAATGCAGAAAACATTGAAGATGGATACAGTGGGGTTAGCTTGATTTGGTAGATATGAAATGTGGCAGTTCTTAATAGCTTTCATTTCCATCGTTATGGAAGTGCTTGTTGATAGTTTAAGGTGAAAGAAAAAAGATATGAAATAATTATTTGGGACAGTTGAAAATATAGAAGGGTTTCCAGACAGTGATTATACCCGTTTGAACTCTTTGGTCGTCAATGCAAAGTGAGAACAGTCAGCTCTATTCTTAGACATTTTTCCCCACAGCAAGTTAAATTGCTTGGAGAAAATCCAGATGGGTCGAAGAGATGACTGGGAAGACCTGAGCTGCACCATTTGCAAAGAACTGATTTTAATGATTGAAAATGGACAACTTCATCAAGAGAACAAATCTAGGACCCAGCATTCAGGTCAGATATTATGCATTTAAGTGAATAATGAAATAAATGTAACAGAGTGCAGTAAATGATACTGCTCTAATTGCAACAAATATGGAGAGAAGAATGATGGGAGAAATTAAAAATAAAAATTAATTTTCATGGACATAAGTTAAAAAAGAATATCCAAGCAATTAAAAAAATCATTTTGCAGGTTTCACCCTGATTCATACTTATTTTTAAATAGAAACAGAAAAAAAATCATTATGGTAATGTAAATTTTGGTACTGAAAACGAGAATCTTGTAAGACTGAACATGGAAAATACTTTTTAAATCATGTACAGAAAAAAATATTTTCATGATTACAGTTTGGTTGCTTGTGTGATTTCACAATTGATATATTAACAAAGTGATAAATAAAGCAGGAATATTTTTAAAGCCAAAGATAATATTTTCATAAAATTCCTAACGTAACTTGTCAAAATCAATTTCTCCTGAGAGCATATTTTACTCAGTTGTGTTTTTATGACCCACTTTGCTAATAGTTTTTCATCCATGCAATGAAACTCATAATCTCTAATTTTACATATTTTTCCTATTAAATTTTTGTTATTTTTAGACTTCTTTATTTAAAGTGTTAGGTTTTTTAACTCCTATTAAAAATAAAAACCTAATTTGTTCTGAACAAATTGGGTTGGAAGATGCCTATGTTTTAAAGAATTAAACAACAAAAAAAAGAAAAGTAGAAAAGTAGTTTAAAAGTAATAATTTTATTTTTGTGGGACCAGTGAAGGCAGATCACAAATCTCAAATAGTATTAGAAGTATAAATCAAGTGAGAAAAGGAAACACTTGAAGATTAAACAGTAAATTCTTGGGTAACTAAAGAGCGACTATATTGTTGGTATTGGTGAGGATTGGAGGAAAAACAAAGATTACCATGTTTTTCTGAAATCAAATTATAGTTAGATGGGTTTCAAATGAAAATATAGGCTATCATTCTTATAAATTATACTTTTTGTGTATATACAGGAATATACGTATATTCTTAGTTCCTGTATATTCCTAGTTCCTGTATATTTCTAGTTCCCAATCTTAATAACTATGTAAACTTTAGAAAACTTAACCTTGCTAAACTATTTTTTCTCTAAAATGAGAATAAAATTCCCTCCAAACATTCAAAAAACATATTTAGCAAGTACCATTTATTATAGAATATTGTAGGCACTGGGACAATGTTGACAAAGCAGGCATGGTCTCTGCCCTCCATTGTAAAGATAGATAATTAGCAATTATGTAAATTAATATTTAATTAAACTATGAAAAGAGATATGTGGGAAGATAAGAGTATTAATAAGGGATAGCTGGAGAAACTAGTTCAATGTAGGGCTGTCTTAAGTGAAACTTTTCTAAGAAGTGAAATTGTACTGAGGAACAGAGTTTGGTTAGACAGCTCATTAGAGAAAATATGAATATAGCCAATTATTATATTTTTTAAATGTTTATTAAAAATCATTAAAATGAAATTGAAAAGAATATTTTTTCTCCATCTACCACAAAATATGATGGTACCCAATACTGATAAGAACTTGGAGATATGAGCACTTTCAGCCAATGCTAGTGAAAGCTTAAAATAGTACAAACAGCAGGCAATTTTTTTCTATTTTGCCCAATCTATAAAAAGTATCTGTCCTAAGACTTACATGTTTAGCTTCTAGGCATTTATATTGAATAATAAATAATCAAAGAAAAATTTATAGTAAAAATATTTATGTAGTTGAAAAAATAGGAATAACCTAGTTCCACAACAAGGCATTTAAACTATTATGATGCCTAATGTAAAGTATATCTATTAAAATGATTCTTTTAGTGGTTCTTACTATATTTTCAATCAAAGCAGTTCAAATTTGAATATATTATGAATAGAGTAAACTTAATTTTTATAAATTTTATTATAAAAAACATAGAAAGGCATTCACCAAATGTGAACTGTTGTTCTCTGAGTTTTAGCATTAAGAAGAATTTGTATCATTTATTTTTGCTATAGCTATAACAACACTTTCATAGATTAAAAAACACAATATTAACCTGTTTATCTTGTTGTCTATGGAAGAATTATGACATATCTTGAAATAATAATTTTGAATATTTTCATTAATTATAAAATATATTTCATGAAACATAAATTTCAGATAAAATGGATGTTTAAGTGAACATGGCTGAAATAAAATTTTTTCAGGTTGGATGGAAGTAAACTAGATTAAAAAATCAAATGTTAGAAGAGCACCAGTCACAGTGCTACCAATACAGAATTGGCAGGAATTGTTTCAGGAATGGTAAATAATATTTTAATAAATATTTTTCCCTTTGACTGCTGCCTAATGCAAATGTTATCACTTTCTGTGAAAAGTGTGAAAAACAGTGTTTCTGTATCCAAAAAAATCAACAGATTTTTCTTCAAATGGGAAGATATTAGATTAATTTGTACCATTTGCATATCTGTGACCTGCCCAAAACACAAACAAAACCCAAATACAGATAGCCTGTCAATTTACAGATATTCTATAAATTGTGTTTTATGGTATTCCAGACACTCCTAAGTCCCTAGCACTGAAGCATGAACACATGCTTTGAAACAGGAAATAGTAGTGCCTTTTCATTAATCAGGATTATAATTTTTATAGAATTGCACCATCCAACTAGAATTTTAGTACAGTTTGGAATTGAAATATCACAGTTTCTGTTAAGACAGTGCTCAGGATGCTGGGTTAAATCTGGTAGTTCTTAAAAGTGTATAATGAGTAAAACATATCAGTTCAAACTTGAAAATTTACAACAGGGCTTCCCTGGTGGCGCAGTGGTTAGGGGTCCGCCTGCCGATGCAGGGGGCGCCGGTTCGTGCCCGGGTCCGGGAGGATCCCGCGTTCTGCGGAGCGGCTGCGCCCGTGAGCCGTGGCCGCTGGGCCTGCGCGTCCGGAGCCTGTGCTCTGCAACAGGAGGGGGCCACGGCAGTGAGAGGCCCGCGTACCACAAAAAAAAAAAAAAAAAAAAAAAAATTTACAACATATTTTATCGCCTGCGGAGCGGCTGGGCCCGTGAGCCGTGGCCGCTGGGCCTGCGCGTCCGGAGCCTGTGCTCTGCAACAGGAGGGGGCCACGGCAGTGAGAGGCCCGCGTACCACAAAAAAAAAAAAAAAAAAAAAAAAAATTTACAACATATTTTATTGCCACTTTACATGGAACTTACTACTCTGTTCAGCTCAGACTCCAAAGTCTGCCACTTTGCAGACAAACATTATCCAATTTCTGCACCAAGTACAGTTGGGATGGTGGTTCTTTATAGGTCAAATATTGCTTCCATGCAGTGGATATTTATAGCGTCCTACTTTGCTGGAGAAACGCTGACATTGCAATACTATATTTAACTGGTGAGCTCAGATAACAGATTGGGTTGATAACATTAGTTCCAGCATTTACATTTCACCTTTCTTCCTTCTTAGTCCATTTCTGTGAATCATTCTATTTACCTAGTTGCACAAATGTCATGTCTATCAATTCAGGGAAATATCTGTTCCCTATTTCTTTTCTCACCCTGGAGCATGTACTTTACCTTGACAGACACAAAATGAAAATAAAGTGTGTCAGACTGTTTCTCTAAGCAAGCTGATAAAAATGCACAGTGTTCTTGTTTGTGAGGTTTTTTTTTTTTTTTTTTCTTTTTTGCCTTCTAAAGTCTCAGAAAAAGCAATGCATGCAGGATATGCTCATGTAAATTCAAAAGCATCAAATACTGATTGGAATATGAAGAATCACTACAAACATCTGTCAGATATCAGTGCAGCCCTCTTAACCCTAAAGGAAATCTGTTACTGGCTCCAGTAGCAACAGCCTAGTTAAATACATTTTAGAGTACATGCAGATTTGGTATATGTAGCATCTCTGGTTAATATCCAGAATAAATAAGCTACAGTGAAGTATGACTAACTGAAACAAAATAAATAATAATGATAATATTATTATACTTATCTGAATTTTATTGTCCTTTCACGAATTTCAAAACTAACCATCCCAAAAATCCAAAACCAAAACATTCCAGTGGACATATATTACAGCAATAGAAAACAACTTTCAAGATAAATAAAGGTAACTTCTTGGACAAAGTTCAATTGAATGATATAATATAAGCTGAGATTGTCCTCACAGAGGATATGAAAGAATAATGAAGTTAAGAAATTCACAGCTGACAGTTTCACCATCGACCTTAAATCAGCTTAGTTTGTTTTACAAAAAAGGACAGAAATATTCACAATAGTAATCCATTAAAATAGGCACAATCAAAGTTGAAGTTTCAAAACTCTTTTTCACGTACTTCATAGGTTTGACAAATATTTACTTTATCATGTAAAAAAAAATTAAGTGGCATTTGGTAAATTTCTCTTTTAGTCAATAGGTTTTCATACTTGTGGTATCTAGAATTCATTTATATGAATAAGTGACTCAATGTTAAATCCTTCATAAAAGTCACATGAGATTTTTAAAGCAGCTCAATAGAGGTATAAATCATATGCAATTCAATTCACTGTTTCTATTTGAGTGTATATTTAAAGAGTTTTACCAATGTATATAATTTTATTACAACTACCACAATTGATATAGGGAACCCCAAAATGTATATTTCTGGACTTTGTTGATACTGATTTACCACAAACATCACTAGTTCACTAGTATATGAATAAATATGTTTCAATATTTAATTTTCAATATTTAAGTATCCAATAAATATCTGATAAAAGTAGTTTCTACTACTAATGTAAGGTAATATTTTGTCAAGAGAATGTTAATTGTAATTTTTTCAAAAGGAAATGTATTTTATAAATTATAATTTAAAAAAACTTTTCATACTACATCAGCAAGGAATTGCTTTTTTTTTTTTTTTTTTTGTTTCAATATTTAATTTTCAATATTTAAGTATCCAATAAATATCTGATAAAAGTAGTTTCTACTACTAATGTAAGGTAATATTTTGTCAAGAGAATGTTAATTGTAATTTTTTCAAAAGGAAATGTATTTTATAAATTATAATTTAAAAAAACTTTTCATACTACATCAGCAGCTCAGTGACCATGGCTCATGGGCCCAGCCGCTCCGCGGCATGTGGGATTGGGATCTTCCCGGACCAGGGCACGAACCCGTGTCCCCTGCATCGGCAGGCAGATTCTCAACCACTGCACCACCAGGGAAGCCGAGGAATTGCTTTTAACTTCTGTCAATGGGATCTGAAAAGGTGTAGCTTGAAAAAATTAGGGATTTTAATTTTACCACATAAAAAGAAACGTAAAGGTGGTGGTCCAGGGCTAGGACTAATGAACTTTAGTGTCATTAAGAACCCAGACTCTTTCTTCACAGTCACCCTTATTATATGCTTATTTGTGCACAGTCACAAGATGTCTACTAGAGTTCCGAGTATGGAAGCTTAATATTCCGAGGAATAAGAAAATAAGATACAAAAAGTCAGTGAACAAAAGACATGTGCAGACTAAGTCAGCCAACACTGACCCCTAACCTACAACAAGCATGAATGAATGAATCAATCAATAATAATTTTTTAAAAATTAAAATGTCTGCATTTCATGACATCGTTGGTAAAATGAAAAGGCAAGGTACATACTTGGAGGCAGAAAATTTGTAAAACATCTAACCAATCATCTGGCCACAGAAGTATATAAATAACTCTTAAAATTCAATGAGACAAAAATCTCAATAAAAAGAGGGCAAAAAATTTTGAAGTCAATTTAGTGTAAAAATAGCTAATAAGCACATTAACATTTCTCAAGATCAGTAGGCTTCATGAAATGCAAATTAAAAAGTCAAGGAGATACCTTTACACACACAGAAGCATAGCTAAAATTTAAAAGAATGACGATACTAATTGTTGGAAAGTATGTGGAACATCTAGAACATTCATTCATTGTTGGAGAGGTTCTAAATGGTACTACAATTTTGGAAAATAATTTGTTTCTTATTAAGTTTAAAATGTATTTATCATATAATCCACCAGTTCAACCTAAAACAAATAAAAACATGTTAACACAAAATTCAGATGCAAGTGTTCATAACAACATTCATCTTAATATCCCAAATCAGAACGTCTGTCAACTGGTGAATAAACAAATTTTGGTGAAGGGATAACGATAGAATACTATTGGTATATACAACATGGATTAATCTCAACGTATTTCCAGTTGTCAGGAGCTAGATGGAAAAAAATTGTATACTTTATGATTCTATTTACAAACAACTTTAGAAAAGGCAAAACTATAGGGACAGAAAGCAGAACAGTTTTTCCATGTAACTGGGGCCAAGAAGACAGTATCAACTGCAGTGAGCACAAGAAAATTTGGGAGAGATGATGAAAATAAGCTACAGCTGTATTGTGGTGCTGGATGCACTGAGCTATGCACTTAATATGAGTGAATTTTATTTTATGTAAATTAAACCTGATGAACAGATTTAAAATGTGTTACCTTTCTCCTTTCTCTTATTTTTCCTCCTTTTTTCCCTTCATGAGTGAATCAGCCTAAAGCTACTAATTAGGGTTAAATAAGGCAGACAGACTCCTGTGCTCGTGTGGTGGTAAAGGTATGGCCATAGTGGCTCACAAGAAGTAAGTGCTTCTATGCCAGAGGGTGATGGTCAGGCATAGCTAGAACAGGGTGTCAGAACCCAAGTGGGTCAAACTTCTTCCCTGGGGCTGCTGCTAGGACCCAGTATCACTTCTCTGATATACCTTCTAAAGATGTATGAAAAGTATCTAAACAAGAAGTATCAAAGAGACTCAGATTTGGGACATTATGCAAAAAAAACAAAAAGAAAAACAAAACAAACAAACAATAACAACAACAAAAAAACTGGCTAGAAATGTCAAGATCTTTACAATCAAGAAAAGACTAAAGATATAATATTCTTGTATGTGGGAAATAAAAATACTGAGGCATCATATGGGTAATTTTCTCTCAGATACTTCAGAAAAATATTTTAAAGTTTCTCTACTGCACTTTTCTCTAAATTTGAGATAATGTCTAAATAAAATTGAACTATATTTTACAGAATTCCAAAAATTAACACTGTAATGATGCTATAAAATTCTGAGAAAGATTAGATGAATATGATAGATAGTCAAGAAATTGTCCCTGATATTTAATATTTTAGTTTATTGAAAAGTAACAGATCTTGGTATTTAAGGAAAAAAAAATACAAATACATTTACTATACAAATATTTAAAATCATCACCTAACTTACAGTAAGTCAATAGTTTGATTGATCTTTGAAACATGAATCTTATACATAGTATTTTTTTAAATTTATTTTATTTATTTTTACTTTTGGCTGGGTTGGGTTTTCATTGCTGCGTGCAGTGTTTCTCTAGTTGAGGCAAGAAGGAGCTACTCTTTGTCGCGGTGCACAGGCTTCTTATTGTGGTAGCTTCTCTTGTTGTGGAGCATGGGCTCTAAGCATGCAGGCTTCATTAGTTGTGGCACGCGGTCTCAGTAGTTGTGGCTCGTGGGCTTTATAGCACAGGCTCAGTGGTTATGGTGCACGGGCTTAGTTGCTCTGCAGCATGTGGGATCTTCCCGGACCAGGGCTCGAACCCGTGTCCCCTGCATTGGCAGATGGATTCTTAACCACTGTGCCACCAGGGAAGCTCCTTATATACCATATTTTAAAGATTTTAAAAGTTTTAAAATTATTTCTCAAAAACTAAAGTTAATTTTAATGTCATTATTCAAATAGTAAAATCAATAATTCTGTGCAATTTATTTGCATTGAAAGATTCTTCCTATTTTAAAGATTTTAAAAGTTTTAAAATTATTTCTCAAAAACTAAAGTTAATTTTAATATTATTCAAATAGTAAAATCAATAATTCTGTGCAATTTATTTGCATTGAAAGATTCTTCCTGGTAACATATGTAGAGTCTGATCTATGAGAGAATGTTTGAAATAATTTACATTTTATACATTTTTTATTGAGACATTATTTAATAGAGTATTATTCACACTTTAAGCATATACTTTTATGATTTTGGACAATATGTATAGTCATGTACCCAATATCGAATCAAAATAATAGGATAGTTTAATCACAATATCAAAATTAAATTATTTTCTACAAGCAAATTCCAAATATTTTAAACATTAAAATGCAAATATTCATTAGTTTAAGTATTTGCTCTCATACACACATTCAATATATCCTTAACAGACAAAAGGCTTTAGTCCTATGTTTTAACATTCTTTGTATCTCTTTCTTTCCATCTTGATATTCTATGAGAATTTGTATTTTGGCAAGAGGATGCTAGGACCACTGAACACAATAAAGATGACTTTTTCAACTCTAAAATAATTCATATAATTAAATAAATTTTAAATAAAATTATTAATAACACATTTCTCACTTTTTTTTAACCTTTATTTTCTCCTGGAACAAATTATCAATCAATCCTAAAAATATTTTCTTTTTATTATTCTGTATCACTTGGTCTTCATAGGAAAAATTTATGTATGCATGTATGTATGTGTAGTCAAACAGGATTCTTATAAATATGTAACACACAATCTTAGTGGGATCTTTCACATATAATGAAATATTAATCCCCCCCAATAAAAGGAAAGGAAGGGTAAATTGTAATCTCAAAGTTAAAAAACAGTTGTTTCACCCATTTCATGAAAATATTTAATTCCATAATGATGTTTTCTCATCTTAGAGTTTCTTGATCTATTGCTATTATTTTACATTTAATGACAAGTATATTAAAAGTAAAGAGCAGTGTATACACACAAATTTCTTTAATTATTTATATTAACAGAAGAGGGCAAGCAAGTGAAGAAGAGCCTTTAGGAACAATCAGTCCCAAAACAACTAGTTTCAGAAATTTGAAAAAAAAAAAAAAATTGATGGATGGTCTCAATAAAATCTTACCTGGCAATTAATAAAGTGAATGATGAATGTACTCTCAAAGTTGCACAGATATTTTTCTCTGATATGGATACTTTTTAATAATCCCAAAGCATTGATGATATTAGAATATTTTATGTAGACTAGAATCCATAATTCAATTGCCCTTTTTTACTGCCCTGAATTTACTGTTTCTCTGTCACTGGATTGTAAACACTGTTCTTATTAAACACTGACATCTGACATATGTCCTTTATCGTTGAGAATTTAATCAAAATCGAGTAGAGTTATACTTTAAATCTTTTCTAGAGAGGATTAACGTATTTTAAAAACAGCAATTAAATTAATTATTTGTGAGCAGATATACAAAATCTCAAATTTTCTACCATCATCTTAAAAATCAAACATGTGTTTGGTGTCAACAGATTCTCTCTCCCTTTTTCTCTCTCCATCACTCTTCTCCCTCCCCCCTTCTTTTGACCTTAGTCATTTGAGTATGTCATTTATTGACTATTCAATAATACTATAACTTATGTCCTCTTCTTTTTCCTCCAGCAGTTCTTATAGTTTAGGGAAACAAAGATAAAACACCACATTTCCTTCACCCTGACATTTGTGGAGTATTTGCCACAAGCTTTTTTATAGGTATCTGTCTATTGACCAATTGTTAATTTTATATATACCATATGTGAAAGGTGGTATTGAGATTTTCCCCATGAAAAATCACCATGAGATTTTCCATATCCTCTTAGAAGGTAAGTTTTACTGAAAAAAAGGAAATATTTTTAAGAATATTAAAAATATATATTACCATGGTGAATGTGATATGATTTAAAATGCTTCATCATGATTCAGTATTGCATCTTATTCTGCATACATTTTCTGTTGTATTCTGGCAGGAATATGGGAAACAGTGAATAAAAAAATATTTTATATCTAATATTGAAGGGCTCAGCCATATTTTATGCAAATCAATCTCCTAACTAAGTCAAATTCCAAACTTCCTCTTCATAAATTTAATTATGTATTGAAAGTTGTAGATGTTACCTAGGGATACTTAATATTCAGTTTCACTGCAATTATTTACATATTTAAAAATAATGATGTCTAAATATTCATGGAGCTCATATATAAGTACAAGTCAAATGTGGATACATTGCATTTGATTAATGCCTCTAATAAAAAAGTTATTTACTGCTTCAGCTCAATGGCAATACTGACAAGCCTTGCCAGTCAATATTGCTGTTATTCACAAGAGAAAAATATAGATCTTTAGCATTCACTTCTGTTATATTAGAATAATTGTAATTAAAGAGATTCTGGATAAAATAACTAGACCTTTACTAAAGTTTTCTAAAATGTTATAAGAATAAGCACAATGTTAATAATTCCCTTAATTTTCTGAAGACTTCTTATTATAAAAGGCGATGAACAGAGTAAAAAAAAGTGATGCTTTTGCTTTTCATCATGGCATATTTAGATGGAAATAACTGATAAATCCTATAATTACTATTTTATTATATAAATTATGAAATGATTTAGGATGTCATAAAATACAATTTAATAACTCACCCATACCTAAAAGCATATCGGTAAAGAATGCTTGTTTTTGGATGTGGGACACTCTTCTTTATAAGGAAGGATACATGTTGACTCAATAGGCCCCTAATTTTTTTTTTCTGTCTATGAAAAGTATTTCCTACTCTGAAGGTAATTACCCAGTGATGAGGTGATTGTTTGACGTATAACAGACTCAGCAAATGACAATCATTTTGGTATTTACGTTTACTGAAAGAAAAATATCCTTACAATGAAAACAGTTTCTTTTAATAGTGAAGACACTTTAATGGATAATTTTGTCTCATCAATTTATTTATTTTTTATTGAAGTATAGTTGATTTACAATGTTGTATTAATTACTTCAGTACAACAAAGTGACTCAGTTATACATATATATATACATTCTTTTTCATATTCTTTTCCATTATGGTTTATCACAGGATATTGAATATAGTTCCCTGTGCTATACAGTAGGACCTTGTTGTTTATTCATTCTATATATGCCAGTTTGCATCTGCTAATCTCAAACTCCCAATCCATCCTTCTCCCACCACCCTCCCTCTTGTCAACCAACAGTCTATTCTCTATGTCTATGATTCTGTTTCTGTTTCATAGATAGGTTCATTTGTGTCATATTTTAGATTCCACATATAAGTGATATCATATGGTATTTGTCTTTCTCTTTCTGATTTACTTCACTTAGTGTGCTAATCTCTACTTGCATCCATGTTGCTGCAGATGGCATTATTTTGTTCTTTTTATGGCTGAGTAGTATTCCATTGTATATATGTACCATGTCTTCTTTATCCATTCATCTGTCAATGGACATTTAGGTTGTTTCCTTGTCTTGGCTATTGTGAATAGTGCTGCTATGAACATCAGGGTACATGTATCTTTTTGAATTATAGTTTTGTCTGGATATGTGCCCAGGAGTGAGATTGCTGGAATTATATGGTAATTCTATTTTTAATTTTCTGAGGAACCTCCATAATGTTTTCCACAGTGACTGTACTAACTTACGGTCCCACCAGCAGTGTAGGTGGGTTTCTCTAAACCCGCTCCAGCATTTGTTATTTGTAGACTTTTTGTGTGTGTGTCTTTCAACTATTTTAATCCAACCATTCACCATTGCAGTAGATCAATTTACAGGAAAATATTATGTTTTTTTTTTCCAGAGTGTACAACAACCAACAAAATAAACAAAAATAAAACAAAAGTGAGAAAATGTGGTCAGTAATGGACCAGAGCCACAGAGTGGCTGAGACTCATCTACAGGTGATTATTTTCAAAAACGTTATTTTTACTTCTCATCCATGACAGAAAGATTGAAGGAGGGAGGATTTCATTTAATGTTTGTATCCAGTTACCTGAGAATCCCTCTAGATTTCACCCTATACAAAGTATTCCCACCAATTTTTAAGGCTTCCTTCCTCCAACAAATTTTAAAATACAAACACAAAATAATACAATAAAAAATAAGTCTCAATGTATAATTTATATAATAGATTGAGCTAACATAGGACTTTTTCACTCAAATTATTTTAAAATGCTAGAAAAATTATAATTAAACATTTTAAAATACAGTTATGTTCAAATTTAAAGAAAACTTTTGATGCTAGAAATAAAGAACTCAAAACCAGAGCAATAAGTAAGCACTATTTTCTCCTTTTTTCATGCTAGAAAAATTATAATTAAACATTTTAAAATACAGTTATGTTCAAATTTAAAGAAAACTTTTGATGCTAGAAATAAAGAACTCAAAACCAGAGCAATAAGTAAGCACTATTTTCTCCTTTTTTCATTGTGGGTGTCAGAACCAGATATACACATAAAGGGCTGAATATGGATACAGGAATTACAGCCACGGTCCCAATGTCAAGTGCTGTTTCTGAGCTCTTTACATAAAATCATGAACCAAGAAAAGCTGACCCATCTTTGAAAAAAAAGATTACAAAAACTCTGCCACTGTACTAGAGATATGGCATAGAGGCCAACTACTACAGACAGTGGGTGGGAAAAGAGAACAGAGAAATATGAAAGTAGGAAATTCCAATTTGAGAAATTAACAGAAAACTAATTCAGTACTGGCAAAACTCTTAGAGCACAGGGAGAGTCAACCACAAAACAGTCCCATAGAGGTATCTTCACATGAAGGCATGCAGGACTTCCATGGGAACAATTCCTTAAAAGACAAATTCATAAGTCGAACTTACCAAAAAAAAGTGAAGAAACGTATTGCCACAAAGCAAGGTCACAGATGCAATACACTGGAGAACTCATAGCACAGAAACAGCAAATAATAGAAAAATATGGAAGAGATCTTAAAATAAGTATGCTTAAAGTGATCAAATAGATAACAATAACAGAGATCTATGGCAAGAATAGGATAATATGGAAAACAACAGACAGGGTTTAGTTAAGTAGAACTAAAAGGAAATTCTTGAAATAAATATATGGAAAACAAAATTAAGAAGAACAATTCAAATTTAGGCTAAATAGCTTACTAGATACAGCAAGAATTAGTGAACTGAAAGATAGATTGGTAGAAATTATTTTGAATGCAGCACAGAACCGTAGACTTTTTAATGATGGCTATTCTGACCTTGCCTCATCAGTTTAGATGTCACATTTTCCTGGAAGCTTTTCCTCATCTGCAAAGACTACATTAATTCTACTTCCTTTAGAGAACCCTCTGTTTATTCTTATGTTTTAGACCACAGAAAATAACTGACTGAAATGGTGTTGATCTAGAAGAGCTGCTAATAAAATTATAGGGAGGGATGGAGAACCAGATTAAGGTTGATCTAGAGAAAAAATAGTACAGAAATTGGGAAAGCAGGGAAAAATTTATACTTCTAGAAGAACTGAAGTTTAACAAGCAATACAGATACATTACTGGTTCTAATAAATCCCCTGCTGTCAAGTAGAAAGCAAGAGTGACAAACCCTGCCATGTGAAGTTGAAGGTTAAGGTCATTATTTCTAGAGAAGCAGGATAGGAGCAGGTAAGAGAGAAGCTGTCATAATCGAATCACTCATCCTTGTAGCTGTTGTCATATTATAAATGTCTGTTTGCGGCCCTGGCTACTTCTAACAATGAGTTATAAGTGCAAATAAAATAAAAACTAATAATTTTATACACATTATATATATGTTTTTATACAAATATTATGATTGGCTAGCCCAGAAAAACACAACTGAGAAGCAAAATAGGTCTTAAAATTGTCAGGTATGATATGTGATTCTGTGGAATTTTGTTAACCTGCCATGAAATTAGAATATTACCTCATTCGATTATTACTGAGTAATACTCTCTGTATTATCCAATATTTGAGTATTCTAGATAGGCTACAGTTTTTATAAGTAATTTAACAGTAAATATATAAAGTTATGTGAATGTCATGGGAGCACTTCAACATACATTCAGTAACTAAAATCTTAATTAGAAAAGGCAATTTGGATCCCACCAGCAAAACCAATATATTCATAATTAAACAAAAGAAATGAGCTTATATGAAACAACATGTACCCTAATCCAAATAAACTTTTAACCATTCCATCAAAGTCAAACCACCTGAAATAAATTGATCTATCTCTGAAATATTTGTCATGAAACAAAGATGAGGACTCTCAGGTCAGTAAGCACTTTGTGGGATTTAAAATTTTCTTTTACTGTTGGTAATGTCTAAGTATTAAATGTTTGTGATGTCATCTTTCAATTTTTGAATGATCTTGTTTTGCCATTTACTTTATGTTCTTTATCTCATGACAATCACAAAATTTTACAGATTAGAAAACTGAAGACCATGAGATTAGCTATTTTGATATAGATCCTCATAGATTATGAATGGCACAGTTGAGATTAACTCATGTCCATCATCCTGTAAAGTGTCTTTCTATTGCACCATACAAAATATCTGCATATGGTAGAAATTATTTCAGAGAATCATAAAAATATTACACATGTGCCTTGTTTCAATATGTTTTAAAATAGTTTAATATATAATTTTCAGATTTTTCTTAAAACAGAGTGAGAAGTACACTCATCTGATATCATTTTATAGTTTTTTTTAAACTAGCTTTTTACCCATTCTTACCCATACCTAATTTAATATGTTTTTATTTTGTCACATTCATCAAACTTTCAGAACCATCCAAACTATAGGAAGATCAACTTGAATTATTTTTATACCCGTATATCATTGGTCTATAGAATATAAAACTACTTTATGTATAACACCTACAATTAATAGAAATAGCTTTGTGATCAGAACAGCTGACTCTTTGTAGGCAAAACACTCAAATGTTGGCAGAAGGGCTCTATCTTACAACTGAATGGCTTAATAAACCTTCTCAGGGTCAGGCAACATGTCTTACACTGAAATAGAAAGCATCCACTAATCCAGAACGGAATCCTATTTTAAAAGTTTTCATTATACAGCAAATCTGAAGGTTTGTTTTATGATACATAGTGATAAAATTCCATAAATTTCACTAATGACATTTGGACAAGACTACAAGCTCATTCATGTATTTCTATATTGTATCAGGATACCTAGATCATATTAGATTCTGAATGAATATTTGTTGTATAAAAAGTTAGGTGGTTGGATGTGTAATGTATAATTTCCAAACTAGGAATGATTAATTCACTCCATTCAACAAATAATTGTTGAGCATCTACCATAGCCAGGCATATTTATAGACATTGAGAATAAAACTATGATCAAAGTAGAAGAAAACATGTCCACATGAGACATATTTTAGGGCATATGATAGACAATCCACAAGATAAATTGGTAAAATACAAAAAAAGTAAAACAGAGAGCAATGAACCATCTATAAACTGTGTAGTGACAAATGCCAAAAATTGGAAGCAAATATTAATCATTGATTAATTTTGGTACTCTTGCACACTTGGGTATAAGCAACTTAAAATATGATGCCCTAGAAACTAGATGTATTAGAAGGTGATAATGGATAGCGTAAGTGACAGATATGCTTCTAACTTTCATCTGAATGGAAAAGTCAGAATGTTTCTTAGTATATTTACGTACTCTAAAAAAGTTCACAGTAACATCAGACATTTTCTTTTAATCTGATATGTCAAGTGTGACAGTTTCTCATTTAACTTGCTTGCAGTCAGTACCAAATATGACATTTGGTTAACAAAAGCATGTTAATGAGAATTTCTTAGTTCTAATATTCAATTCTTTAGAGATTATTTAAAATATTTCCAAGTATACTTTATATGGAAAAGACTCTTAAAGGTTAAGTAATACAGATATTTTAATTGTGATTCAATCTCCTTTACAACAAGTGCTCATCTAGACAGAGTATCTAAATTATTTAATAAGGAAAGTAGTGGAATTTTAAATGTATAGCTCTTAGTTGTTTTTTGTTGTTTTTTCTTCATATTATTCCAGATTCCTTGCTGACTATATGTAAATTAGATAATTTTAAGATTAAGAAAGATTTTTAAGTCTTCTGCAGCTAACTTTCTTCAGCTTTCCCAACCCTTTGCCCTACTATCATTTTCCTAACATATTGGAAAGCCATTTTTAAGGCTATAGAATTTTTAAATCTTTTTGTACCTCTGTTGGTGCTGGATTTCAGAGACCACCTTTTTATCTCCTTTCTTTTCTTTTCTCTCTCTCTCTCCCTCTCTCTCTCTCTCTCTTATTTTTAACGGGAAAGAATCCCAGTTTCAATCATCTATTAAAAACTGAGTTAATTATATATCTGTATTCCTACATGTAAATTTGTGGATGGAGTAAAATGTTTCTAAAGAAAAGGAAATGGAACCCATCTTTGCCTTTACAGGTTGATTTTGAGAGAAGTAACACTTTTAACATGTGTCTATAGCAATAATAGTAGGAAATCTTTTATGTTTGTTGTCAGTTGTTTAGAGCAGTACTTCCCAAGTATTTAGGCTCAGGACTCCTTTGCATTATATATATTGATATTCATTTTGTTAGTTATTAGAACTGTGGAATTTAAAACATATTAATGGATTAATTCATTTAAAATAGTATTAAGATGCCCATTGCATTTTAATATAGTTAACATGTTTTATGAAAACAGTAACAATATTTTCCAAAACAAAACAAAATGAAACAAAACAAAACATAGTGAGAAGAGCTGCATGGTTTTGAATTTTTACAGATGTTTGATGTCTTCTTATACCTGTTCCTGAATTCAGTCTGTTCAGAGAACATGCGTCAAATATGTAACCTCTGAATAACTCTACTGTACATTTTGAGAACTGCTATTTTGGAAACTTATTCATAATGATCTTGTACATTTCTCACATGATTTCTTAGGAATATTAGAAGTTTTTCAACATGATTGTGAAAGCCATTCTACTTAATCCCACTATATTTTCTGAGTGGTTATGACTGGCTACTAGAAAGATTGTTGAAAGACATGTTTTGTTATTGTTTCTTCTGGTTTATTATTTTGCCTTAAATTCTCATTTTCTGATACTGGTAAAACAACACAAACTCTCTTTTTATCTTTATATGTGCATAGTATATTTAATGCAATTGCTGATGTATCTGGTTTAGACCTATCACATATTTATTAGTTTTCATGTTATACCTATTTATGTTCCCTTTTTTCTGTTTTTGACTTCTTCATGTGAATATTTCCCCTTCATTAGCATTTGCTTAAGCATTCCTTTACTTTTAGTGGTATCTCTAGAGATTTTAATATAATTTTTTATTGTAAAGATGAGTATAATATCCATTTCTATTATCTCAAGAGGCATCACCCCTGTGAATCTAGATTAAGCTTTATTTAATTTATTGACATTTTACCCATCATTTTGAATTTAACAATATGTTTGCAGGAAAAAGTGATACTAAACAAAGCTCATAAATCTTTTTAAATCTCTCTCTTGCTTATTATGCTATGAGTATATATTTTAACTCCCCATCCATTTAAGCTCAACAGGTGAATATTGTTATTTCATACGGGCAATATTTATTTACATTTACCCCTCATATGCTTTCCCTGCCAAATTTAAAAAATTTTATTTCTCTCCTGTTTGTCTGAACTGCCATCTAGGAATTATTTTTCTACTGCATGAATAACATCACTTTCATGCCAGTTTGTGCAGGTCTATTAGTCTCTTATTTTAGGTCCCATCCTTTAATCCCTACATGCTTTAGCATGTTTATATTGTTCTGAACTGTATTTCAGTTCACTAATTCTCTCTTAGGTTCCCTCAAATCACCTTTTAAATTCATTCACTGAATTCTTAATTTCAGTTGTATTCTTTTAAATTCTGGGACATTCGTTTCCTTTATTTTTATAGTTGCTGGTTCTCTGCTTACTTTCTCCATCTTGTATTTTGTTTTCCTGAGCATATTATGTATAATAATATTAAAATTTGTATTTAATAATTTTATTACATTATCTTTCTTTGGTCTTTTTCTGCTGTTCAACTTTGTGTTCACATTTTTGGAGACAGTCCTGTGTTTTTATAGGTCTGGTCATTTAGATAGAGAGACGGATCTTCTTTATGAAAAATCCTGTAGATAACTCAAAGCTCTGGCTTAGGTTTCCCATTGAGGATTCAATTTTGCTTCAGGCTGTCAGCTGGGCTGGAGGCAAAAGCAATCATAGATCAACTTAATTTAAATTAATTATAACTGGGCTTTGATCCCTGTGAAGAGTGGTCTATTTCTGACCTATGCTTTCTCTTAGTGTTTGCCCACCATGGTTTCATCCAAAAAGTGGCAGTTACACCCTCCTTTCCACTATCTTTAGATGCAACTTATGTTTCTCCATTTTCTCTTCCCTAAGGCTTAAACATTTCACATTCATCATTCACCAGAAGGGAAAAGTAATACCAAATGGGACTCACAATTTTGGTTTTCCCTACTTTTCAGGATCTTAGCTTCACAAGTTTTTACTAGCTTGTTAGCAATCTAATGACATCAAGTATACATTAAACATTTGTCAGCATCGTGATACCAGGATTCATCTCAGGAATGTAGAGCTAGAAACACTTCACTCTCCCATACTCACAACAAGACAGAAGATGAACTGTACATTAATGACTTTTGTTGAACCCATCAGAGAACCTAGGTCCCAGAGAATGGTGAATAAAGGGGGAAACCTGAGCTTTTGCTTACTTGTGGCAGATGCCACCTGATATACAAAAGTCATAAATGTTAATGTTCCTACAGGAAAGTTTTAGAAATTGCTAAAGTTTAACTGTAACCTGCAGTGAAGCTCCTGCTATCCACAGACATAGGAAAGTTCCCACCCACTTGAAGGTTTTTCTTTAAGGGTATCCATCTGGCTCTTAAAAGAAGGATTGAGGAGAATTTAGAGGTAGCCTCCCTCCCCCTATGTGGTGCTACTTGGTGTAGAGGAAAAACAGCTACTGCTGAAATTCATGTAAACTCATGTTCCCTATCTCACTTATGGAACAAAGAATTTATTCTGCTGGGGAAAATTTCCACAGCAGCTGTTGGAAGACCAGGGAAGCCACATTCTGCCTGAACCAATTTTTCTTATATCCCTCAGGTAACTAAGGCTTTAATCTGCAGGGGCAACAAATCCTAAACTGTAGTCTGAAGACACTGATAGACATCCACTGCAGTTGGAGAAAGGAAAGAGAGTCCAAAAAAATAAACTCAGTCCCTGGAGGAGGGGAAGAAAACTGGTGAAGGCTCTACCCTCAACTCAGGTTCATAGCCTGAGGCTCAAGATGTTCCAAGAAGCTCAGAACATCATAGAATGCTCCACATGACCCTTCCCCTCCACCACCATACCAACAAGCCCCAAGGAAAAACTAATAGTGGAAAAGTTAGGAAAGCTGCAACAAAGAGACTCTTTCAGGGAAGCAGTACAAAGGAGAGCCCAAAACCCAATCAGGGAGACAAAAAAATAATAATAATAATAGAAGTATTACTAGAGGAATTTGAAGTATCTGGTGAACAAAGCAACAACAAATTCCAACTCTGGTAATCACAGTAACAACAAACTTTACACACAATCTGACTCCTAAATAGATTCACACAAATCCTCATACTAAGGTCCTATGAAAATGAAATGGACTGTTCTCCAAACATTAAAAATAAGTCCTGCAGTATCATTGTTTGATAGATGTCCAACTTTCATCAAGCAATTACCAAGCATGCCAAAATCAAGAAAAAATACTCTGAAGAGATGAACCAATTATGACAATCAGACACAGGTACGACACAGGTTTGAGGACTAGGAACTACCAGGTAGAGAATTTTAAATAAGTATGATTAATATGTTAAAGACCTTAATGGAACACACAGGAGCAGATAGGTAATTTCAGAAAAGATACGGAAATTGTAAGAAAAAAACCAAACAGAATTGAGAGAAATCAAAAACAGTGTAACAGAAATAAAGAATGCCTTTGATGGATTCATTAGTAGACTGGACAGAACAGATAAAAGTATGGTGAACTTGAAGACATTTTGTGAATTTACCCATACAGAAAGTATCAGACAAACCTAACTTGAAAGGCATTCTTCAAAATACATGGCCAGAACTCCTCAAGACTGCCAAAGTCATGGGAAAAATTTTAAAAGACTGTGAAATATTTACAAACCAAAGGAAACTAAGGAGACATGAAACTAAATAAATTTGCTATCCTGTATTGGATTCCTGGAGCAGAAAAAAAGCACATTGGTAGAAAACTGGTGAAATTCAAATAAAGTCTGAAGTTTATAGTATTGAAATTTGTGTCAGTTTCTTAGCTTTGACAAGTGCATCATAGATTTAAGAGGTAACTTACAACAGGAGAAAAGGAGGAGTGCTCTATGGTCTGAATGTGTCTCCCTAAAATTCATATTTTGAAATCTTAACCGCCAGAGTTGTGTGTACTAGGAGTTGTGGCCTTTGGGAGGATCTTAGGGCAGGAGGGTAATGCCCTCATAAATGGAATTAATGCTTTTGTAAAAGAGACCTCACAGAGCTCCCTATCACCTTCTATCATGGGAAGACATAGTAAGAAGTTGTCATCTATGAGCCAGGAAGCAGGCCCTCACCAGCTACCACACCTAATCTGGCAGTACCATGATCTTGGGTTTCTCAGCCTCCAGAACTACAAGTAATAAGTTTTTGTTATTTATAAGGTATCCAGTCTATGGTATTTTGTTACAGCCACCTAAATGGAGTAAGGCAAAGGTTATATGGAAACTCTCTGTCCTATTTTATACTTTTTGTAAATCTAAATTTGGTTAAAAATTTAAAGTTTATTAAAATTTTTCTAATTCTAATTTTTTGTGTGGAATAATTAATTGAAAACAACCTGAATCACGATTTCTTGCCTAAACACATTTATAGAGTGTTTTTAACATCAGCCTGAGTAGTTTGAATTTTATGTTTGTAAATATCCACTGTGAGTAACAGGACATGATCAAAGCAAATTTTTTAGAAGAATCTTCTTGCTGGAATTTTGAATAAAAAGTAACTTTGGAATCCATGTATTAAGGTTGGAGGATATTTCTATAATTGTAGTACTTCTAAGTATGAATTAAAAATGGGCTAGTAAATTGTGGTGGTGATGGGAATGGGAAAGAGTACACTGATAGTATTTGAGAAGGAAGCACTACTAGGACTTTGTGACATATTGCAATCTTCTTCTGATAATTAACATTATCTGGTATTAATAATAATTCTTCATGTTTCTAATAATGAACAGAAATAATAAAACAGGGCTTTCTGATAACATAATTTCAGTTAATTTATCTCTATGGAACAGATGGCATTAATACCTTAAACTTATTTTCACCTCAGCATGTATTATTTGTGTGCCACCTGAAGCAACTAATACACTCATCAAAGCAGTGTGTTCTATGCTTAAATAAAGAGAGGAGAATATTAATAGAATCAGGCCCTAAAATCAAATGGTATCCCACATAAAAAGTACCTTGTTGTTATTAGCAGTGGTGGTAGTCGCGATGTGTGGTTGTTTAGGAATTATTTTCTTAGTAAGATCTTTTTTTGTTTCTTTTTGTCTTACTTTTATACAATACAAAATTACTAATTACAAGGGTATGAAATACCCAATAATTGTTCTTTTAGAATTATAAGACCATGAATTTCAATTCATTCATAATCTGCAATTGAGACAAGAAAAGCATACATGGTAAAGGATGAATTCATATATATTTAAGAGATAAAGGAAGGAATGAATGAGTACTGAGAAAATTCAAAACTGGGAAACAATTCTTATTAAATAGAGGTAAAAATAATGCTTCCAGGAGAGCAAGTGAAATTCTATACTTAGAGCTCAGTTAGAATCACATGATGACATGTAGGAAAAATAAATTTGAATAACATCATTTTTTTAACCTACTTTGCCCTTAGTAAGACTTGATAAAGGAAGTAAAACCTATGAAATACAACAAGAAATTTAGGAAAAATAACAAAAATGTAACATATTTTAGAGTTTTCCTTCACTGTCATCTACTCCTTACTGAACAATGGGTTTTAACCCTGTTTTTGTAATTTTAAGTATCTGTTTATGACACATTATGCTTATTTTTTCATCATTAAAGAAAAATAGTCAGGGCTTCCCTGGTGGCGCAGTGGTTGCGCGTCCGCCTGCTGATGCAGGGGAACCGGGTTCGCGCCCCGGTCTGGGAGGATCCCACATGCCGCGAAGCGGCTGGGCCCGCGAGCCATGGCCACTGGGCCTGCGCGTCCAGAGCCTGTGCTCCGCAACAGGAGAGGCCGCAGCAGAGGGAGGCCCGCATACCACAAAAAAAAAAAAAAAAAAAAAAAAAAATAGTCAGATGGACAAGGTGTCCTTAAGCATATTTCTCAAGATTATTTCCCCAATTTAGTATTGTAAAATGTTCTGTATTTTAAGGCAACAGCTAGATTCCTACATTACAGTAATTGTAAAACAACAGTTTATTTCCTTGTAAAACTGTGTTACTTGTATATAGTACATGCACTTGATGTATCTATTATGATAGCACGTCTAGGCAAAATGAGCTACATCTTCACTGATAAACAGTTCCTTAAAGCTTTGCAGTTTTTATTTTCTCAAGACATTTCTGAAAAGCTGTTCAGAAAAATTCCACGTACCTATTAGGACACAATAAAAAACACTTTATTCTCCAAAAACTGAAGAGTGTGAAGTGGGAGTTTGTGGTTTCAAAAGTATTCTTAGCTTTCCTGGAATAAATGCAGGCATTTTCTTTAATAGGTTATTAGTTCTGAGGCTATCTTGGAAACTGAAGTCACTACCATTAAAAAAGTATATGGGAAACAATATCTTTTTAGTCTTTTCAAGAAACAAATGCTCTGGTAGTGACATTTCAGAAATGCTTTTCTGAAAATGAATTAATTAAATGTTTTTCCAACTATAGTTCTGAGAAATGACAGCAATGCTCTTTGGTTATTTGGGTTAAGGGCACTTACATGTTTGCAGCAAAGCTCCTTTTAGGACAAATAAAATATCTAGTTCCATAGGTCTTCTAACACAACTGTTTCAACAGATTTAGAGATACAATACCTGGTGGCCTATACATAGGGGTGTGTGTGTGTGTGTGTGTGTGTGTGTGTGTGTAAAACATCAGCTTAAAAAGAAACTTCCATAGATTTTTTATAAATAATATCTTGAAAAATGGAAAAATAAAGACAAATAAGGTTTTATCCAATTCCATAACATATAAAAGATAGAAAAAAAAGAGGAAAAGCATTCAGAAGTACACCATGAATTTTAGCCTACATTGATTATCCATATTGAAATGAATCCCATAAAGCAAAATCTAAAATAAATACAATCATTGTCTTAGTCATTTGGGGCTGCTAGAACAAAATGCCATAGACTGGATGACTTATAAACAACAGAAATATATTTCTTATAGTTCTGGAGGCTGGAAATCTGAAATCAAGGTGCCAGCATGGTTGGGTTTTGATGAGAGCCATCTTCCTTTTTGCAGGCTGCCAACTTCTCACTGTGTTCTCACATGGCAGAAAGAGAGGAAGCAAACTCTCTTGTGATTCTTAAAAGGGCTCTAAACCCGTTCATGAGAGCTCCACCTTCAAGAACTCATTTAATCTTTATCTCTCAGAGGTCCCACCTCTTAATACCTTCACATTGGGGAGTAGGGTTTCAACATATAGATTTGGGGTAAGGAGATATAAACATTCAGTCCATAAGAATTATGGAAATTAATTTTTACCAAGATGTCATCCATTATTTTATTCATGATATAAATTTTCAATGATAGCAGTGATATTTTAAAGATCATTTTCTATCTAATATTACATGTGCATTTCAAGTCATAAGTCTACATAAATATCTGCACCACTGATGTCCATATCCTTGTGGACTATTCTGATTACCTCAACCTCTCATTTTGCTTGAGTTGGAGCTAATAATGGAACTGATTGCTGCCACATGTTGTCTGTCTCATTCTCAAATGGTAATTTGCATGAGTGTATTTTGAAAAATATGAAAATGTCTTGGGAGAGATATCTCAAACTTAACACACATTGTCGTGATAAATACCCAAGATGATTTTTCAATTATTTTCCACATGAAAAGAGCAAAAAGATCTTTTGAGTAATGAATAGTTGGTGGCATGTATTATACAAGCAGGAAAGGAGCTTACCTCTTTTGCATATATAAATTTTTGCATAAATCATAAAACTTTTCCAGATCTTCTGAAAATATGTGTTCTGCAGTAAAGGAGTTCACTGATGCAATTGTCTATATTTTTTTAATTGGAAAAAATAAATCTTGGTGTTTTTTAAAAAAGTGCTAATTGCTTACATAATTGTTAATAGATATAGGCACTACATTCTGTATATATTATTGGAAAAGGCAGGCATGTTGTTTGGAATTACACATATATTCAAATACCTGCTCTACTTTATTTATGACCTTGCATGCATCACGTTAAAAAGTTACCGTTCTATAGACTCTTCAAAATCTGTTAACTCTAAAATGAAAATAATTAATGATAGGTTTGTTGGAAGGATTAAAGGAGGAACTTATCTGTGTGTGCTAGAAGAAATTGCCTTTCTAAGGCTCAGTTTCCTAGTATGTGTTTTTTTAAATTGTTAAGTGCAGTAATTCATGTAAAGGGCTTGAGTGTTCAATTATTAATATTGACATATTGAACCATGCTTGGCATAATAGATGCTTAATGCATGTTAATCACTTATTCTTAACCAGTAAGATATATTGCCCCAGAGTTTTAAAATATGGAAAATAAGAATCATTAAATATATTCCATGTAGTTTGGTAATATAATTTTCAAATATCTGGACTTGAGATTGTTTGCTTCAATATAATTTAGATTTATGAATTCCAGATAATGAATTTTATACTTTATACTAAAGTAGTAAGGATTAAAAAATAAATGAAGAAGGACAAAAAAGAGCACCAGAAAGAAAGCAAGGATGAAAGAGAGAGAAAATCAGAAAGAGAGAGGGACGGAAGGGAAAAAGAAGTGAGAAGGAAGGAAGGGAGGGAGGGAGGGAAGAAAGGAAGTTTAGCTTTGCAATATGAGGTTTGTTTTGGGGTTTTTTGTTTGTTTTTTGTTTTTCTCCACACACAGTCAGCATCTGAACAGAGCCATTTGAATATTTAAATGTGTTGTGAAACTACAGGAAACCACATGGCATATAAAAGTAATGTACTAGGGCTTCCCTGGTGGCGCAGTGGTTGAGAGTCTGCCTGCCGATGCAGGGGACATGGGTTCATGCCCCGGTCCGGGAGGATCCCACATGCCGCGGAGCAGCTGGGCCCGTGAGCCATGGCCGCTGGGCCTGCGCATCCAGAGCCTGCGCTCCGCAATGGGAGAGGCCACAACAGTGAGAGGCCCGTGTACCGCAAAAAAAAAAAAAAAAAAAAAAGTAATGTATTATATTGAAACTGTCCACTGGAAAAAAATGCATAACCTAAAAATTGAAAATTATGTTTTATTTGTAGGCCTTGCTGAGGACTTGAGCCTAGGAGGCAGCTTCTCAGATAGCTCTAAGGGACTGCTCTGAAGAGGTAAGGGAGCAGCCAGGATGTATAGGAGTTTTTGCAACAAAAACCAGGTAAAGATTACTGTTAATTAAAGAAAACCAGACATCTCAAGTTAATGAATTCAGTGCCTTTCTTTGTATGGGAAGATGCAAGAGTCTGGGCTTACTGAAATCATTTCTTTGATATGCATTTGAGTATCTAAGGCCAGTATCCTGTTTTTCTCCATCCTGAATCCCCTCAGGGTGCACAGTTGGGGGTGGCTACAGTGGCTGATGGCTTGAGGCCACAACATCCATTGTTTATTGATATGGCAGGCAGAATTCTTCATCCACTAAGCCAATGGGAATTGATGGAAAAGACTTATTAAAGGCTACAAATTAATCTGAGACTTTAGTGCCCTAAAGCTTCAACATGAACTAGCCCTGCTTAAAATAATTCTAAATGTTATACTGTTAGGCTTTGAAAGGCTTAGTGTTAAAATTAAGCATTAGTTAAGACATTTGTTCCTCATAACTAATTTTTAACAAACAGCATAACATATAGAAGACATGAGCATCTTTGATTTTGTGTGATAAACTTAGGTCAGCTTTGAATATTTATTCTGAGATATAAATAACTAATTTTAACATATCTACCAATTTAATTGATGCTATGTTGTTATTAATATAGTAACAAATAGAATGATTCATTGTTTCTAAGACATAAGGTAATTTTTTTTAACATCATTATTGGAGTATAATTGCTTTACAATGGTGTGTTAGTTTCTGCTTTATAACAAAGTGAATCAGCTATACATATACATATATCTCCATATCTCCTCCCTCTTGCATCTCCCTCACACCCTCATTATCCCACCCCTCTAGGTGGTCACAAAGCACCGAGCTGATCTCCCTGTACAATGTGGCTGCTTCCCACTAGCTATCTATTTTACATTTGGTAGTGTATATATGTCCATGGCACTCTCTCACTTCGTCCCAGCTTACCCTTCCCCCTCACTGTGTCCTCAAATCCATTCTCTATGTCTTCATTGACATAAGGTAAATTTTAAAATATTATTATATGTTTTCCTTCTATCCCCTCAGTAACTCCTGCACCTCAGCCCCTTTTACACTGAACATGCCTTTAATATATGTTTAATTTGTTCAAAGATTTAAATTGTTGTTTACATTCATAACAATTACAGAACTAAATTGTCAACCCTGCAACTGTAATTCTTGTCATCACTTAATTTATTTGAAAGGATACTTCTGTGTGTGTGTGTGTTAAGAATTCATGTGGGAAATAGGGGAAGTAATGGATATTGAATTGAATTCTCAGTATGAAATTTCCTCTGATGTCTTTTCATTGCCATCCATCTTAACAAGAAAAGAGTTTTCCTGTCTTGTCTTTTTTGAGGGGAATTATGCCATACAATGAAATTAATGTTCTATAATTTATTTCAATTTAAAATGCTGGAATTCTATGTGTTAAAAGATGAATCTCTATATAGAATATATGTATATATATAATATTTATAATATATATAAAATATATAATCAAAAAATATTTTTCAAAAGTATGAAATACATATACACATGTATAACTATTTATACAGATAATTAGTAGAGTAGTTTGATATGCATCTAATGGACTTTTTATATCAATAAAAAGGAGATTCAGGTGTTCTGCTTTTTTTCAGCCTGCAAAATATTATCATTAAATATCATATGGAAAGATTGTATGCGTGCACGTGATCACTTATTCCTAGTATATAGTGTATTCTATACAAATTGAAACAACAGCAAGAAACATTTTTAAATATTCTCATAGCTTTGGCAGACTGCCACTGGTTCTAGCCTGAATTCACATTAGTCCATTGCTGAAATTTAAACTGGAATAAAAGAGTCGTTGCTTTCTTTTACATACAGTTATCACTGATATTTATAAATTTTTAGAACAAACTCAATCAGTGCAAACACACAGGATTGCTATTATTTATTCAAATAAATATCAAACCATAATAAACAAATATGAGGCTGTAAACTGACATTCTACTTCCTCAATTTATTCAACATATCAGTTAATAAAATACAGTTTTCTGGAATCATAGATAATTGAATATTGCCTTCTATGATGAGTTAAATCAACCTAAGTCATTTTTAAAACAATCAAAGGAGATAGAAATGTGTTTTGAAGTTGTAGCAATTCAAAATTTGAAAATGATATATCTCAGCATGGCTTAATCTATATGAACCACTTTTTACTGCATCTGAAATAATATTATACAGCTAGTAATATTTGCTTATCTGATTAGCTTACTTCATAAAACTTATGAAATTTGTGAAGAGACTTTCAAGATGTCAGAGGAGTAAGACATGGAGATCACCTTCCTCCCCAGAAATACATTAGAAATACATCTACATGCGGAACAACTCCTACAGAACACCTAGTGAACACTGGCAGAAGACCTCAGACTTCCCAAAAGGCAAGAAACTCCCCACGTACCTGGGTAGGGCAAAAGAAAAAAGAAAACAGAAACAAAAGAATAGGGATGGGACCTGCACCTCTGGTAGGGAGCTGTGAAGGAGGAAAAGTTTCCACACACTAGGAAGCCCCTTCACTGGTGGGGATGGGGTGTGGCGGAAGGGGAAGCTTTGGAGCCAAGGAGGAGAGCACAGCAATAGAGGTGCAAAGGGCAAAGCAGAGACATTCCTGCACAGAGGATTGGTGCAGACAAGTACTCACCAGCCAGAGAGGCTTGTCTGCTCACCTGCCAGGGCAGGTGGGGGCTGGGAGCTGAGGCTCTGGCTCCTGAGTTCAGATCCCAGGGAGAAGACTGGGGTTGGCTGTGTGAACACAGCATGAAGGGGGCTAATGTGTCACAGCTAGCCGGGAGCGAATCTGGCAAAAAAGTCTGGAACTGCCTAAGGCAAGAGACCATTGTTTTGGGGTGCGCAAGGAGAAGGGATTCAGAGCACCGCCTAAACAAGCTCCAGAGACAGGTGCAAGCCACGGCTATCAGTGCGGACACCAGAGACGGGCATGAAATGCTAAGGCTGCCAATGCAACTACCAAGAATCCTTTGTGCAAGCACAGGTCACTATCCATACCTCCCTTCCCGGGAGCCTGTGCAGCCCGGCACTGCCAGGGTCCCGTGATCCAGGGACAACTTCCCAGGAGAACACACGGCGCACCTCAAGCTGGTGCAACATCATGCCGGCCTCTGCCACCACAGGAGCACCCCGCATTCTGTACCCCTCCCTCCCCCCAGCTTCAGTGAGCCAGAGGCCCCTAATAAGCTGCTACCAATGCCCTCAGGTGACCTACATGCAGAGGAGGGGCCAAATCCAAAGCTGAAGCCCAGGAGCTGTACGAACAAAGAAGAGAAAGGGAAATTTCTCCCAGCATCCTCAGGAGCAGCGGATTAAATCTCCACAATCAACTTGATGTATCCTACATCCCTGGAATACCTGAATAGACAATGATTCATCCCAAAATTGAGGCGGTGGACTTTGGGAGCAACTGTAGACTTGGGGTTTGCTTTCTGCATCTAATTTGTTTCTGGTTTTATGTTTATCTTAGTTTAGTATTTTGACTTTATTTTCATTGGTAGATTTGTTTATTGATTTGTTTGCTCTCTTCCTTTATATATATATATATATATATACATATTTTATTTTTCCTGTTTCTCTTTTTGTGAATGTGTATGTGTATGTGTCTTTATGTGATTTTGTCTGTATAGCTTTGCTTTTACCATTTGTCCTAGGGTTCTGTCTGTATGTTTTTGGTTTTTTCTTAGTATAGTATTTAGTGCTTGTTATCACTGGTGGATTTGTTTTTTAGTTAGGTTGCTGTCTTCTTTCTTTCTTTCTTTCTATGTTTTTAATTACTTATTAATTATTTTATTTTATTTATTTATTTATTTATTTATTTGCGGTACGCGGGCCTCTCACTGTTGTGGCCTCTCCCCTTGCAGAACACAGGCTCCAAACGCGCAGGCTCAGCGGCCATGGCTCACGGGCCTAGCCTCTCCGCGGCATGTGGGATCTTCCTGGACCGGGGCACAAACCTGTGTCCCCTGCATCAGCAGGTGGACTCTCAACCACTGAGCCACCAGGGAAGCCCATTTTTTTATTTTTAATAATTAAAAAAAAATTTTACTTTAACAACTTTATTTTATTTTATGACATTTTATTTTATGTTATTCTTTCTTTCTTTCCTTCCTTCTTTCTTTCCCTTTCTTTCTTTCTTTCTTTCTTTCTTTCTCTCTTTCTTTCTCTCTCTCCTTCTTTCTTTCTTTCTTTCTTTTTCTTTCTTTCTTTATTTTCTCCCTTTTCTTCTGATCCATGTGGCCGACAGGGTCTTGGTGCTCTGACCTGGTGTCAGGCCTGTGCCTCTGAGATGGGAGAGCCAAGTTCAAGACATTGGTCCACCAGAGACCTCCTGGCTCCATGTAATATCAATCAGGAAGAGCTCTCCCAGAGATCTCCATCTCAGCACTAAGACCCAGCTCCACTCAACGACCAGCAAGCTACAGTGCTGGACACCCTATGCCAAACAACAAGCAAGAGAGGAACACAACCCCACCCATTAGCAGAGAGGCTGCCTAAAATCATAATAAGGTCACAGACACCCCAAACACACACCAGATGCAGTCCTGCCCACCAGAAAGACAAGATCCAGCCTCGTCCACAAGAACACAGGCACCACTCCCCAGGAAGCCTACACAACCCACTGAATGAACCTTAGCCACTGGGGGCAGACACCAAAAACAATGGGAACTACAAACCAGGAGGCTGTGAAAAGGAGACCCCAAACACAATAAGTTAAGCAAAATGAGAAGACAGAGAAACACACAGCAGATGAAGAAGCATGGTAAAAACCCACCAGCTGAAACAAATGAAGAGGAAATAGGCAGTCTACCTGAAAAAGAATTCAGAGTAATGGTAGTAAAGATATCTAAAATCTTGGAAATAGAATGCAGAAAATAGAAGAACGTTTAACAAGGACCTAGAATAACTAAAGGGAAGAGCAAACAAACAATGATGAACAACACAATAAATGAAATTTAAAATTCTCTAGAAGGAATCAATAGCAGAATAACTTAAGCAGAAGAATGGATAAGTGACCTGGAAGATAAAATAGTGGAAATAACTACTATACAGCAGAATAAAGAAAAAAGAATGAAAAGAATTGAGGACAGTCTCAGACACTTCTGAGACAACATTAAATGCAACAACATTCAAATTATAAGGGTCCCAGAAGAAGAAGAGAAAAGGAAAGGGACTGAGAAAATATATGAAGAGATTATAGTTGAAAATTTCCCTAATATGGGAAAGGAAGTAGTCAATCAAGTCCAGGAAGTGAGGAGAGTCACATACAGGATAAATCCAAGGAGAAACATGCCAAGGCACATATTAATCAAGCTATCAAAAATTAAATACAAAGAAAAAATATTACAAGCAGCAAGAGAAAACAACAAATAACGTACAAGGGAATTCCCATAAGGTTAATCCCCATAAGCTGCTCTTTCAGCAGAAACTCTGCAAGCCAGAAGGGAGTGGCAGGACATAGTCAAAGTGATGAAAGGGAAGAACCTACAACCAAAATTACACTACCCATCAAGGATCTCATTCAGATTCGATGGAGAAATTAAAACCTTTACAGACAAGCAAAAGCTAAGAGAATTCAGCACCACCAAACCAGCTTTACAACAAATGCTATAGGAACTTCTCTAGGCAGCAAACACAAGAGAAGGAAAAGACCTACAATAACAAACCCAAAACAATTAAGAAAACTGTAATAGGAACATACATATCAATAACTACCTTAAATGTAAATGGATTAAATGCTCCCACCGGACACATACAGACTGAAAGTGAGGGGTTGGAAAAAGATATTCCATGCAAATGGAAACCAAAAGAAAGCTGGAGTAGCAATTCTCATAAAAGACAAAATAGACTTTAAAATAAAGACTATTACAAGAGACAAAGAAGGACACTACATAATGATCAACAGATCAATCCAAAAAGAATATATAACAATTGTAAATATTTTTGCACCCAACATAGGAGCAGTTCAATACATAAGGCAAATGCTAACAGCCATAAAAAAGGAAATTGACAGTAACACAATCATAGTACGGAACTTTAACACCCCACTTTCACCAATGGACAGATCATCCGAAATGAAAATAAATAAGGAAACACAAGCTTTAAATGATACATTAAGCAAGATGGACTTAAGTGATATTTATAGGACATTCCATCCAAAAACAACAGAATACACTTTCTTCTCAAGTGCTCATGGAACATTCTCCAGGACAGATCATATTTTGGGTCACAAAACAACCCTTAGTAAATTTAAGAAAATTAAAATCATATCAAATATCTTTTCTGACCACAACGCTATGAGACTAGAAATCATTTACAGGAAGAAATCTGTAAAAAAATACAAACACATGGAGGCTAAACAATACACTACTGAATAACCAAGAGATCCCTGAAGAAATCAAAGAGGAAATCAAAAAATACCTAGAAAAAAATGACAATGAAAACATGACAACCCAAAACCTGTGAGCTGTAGCAAAAGCAGTTCTAAGAGGGAAGTTTATAGCAATACAATCCTACCTCAAGAAACAAGAAATATCTTAAATAAACAACCTAACCTTACACCTAAATCAATTAGAGAAAGAAGAACAAAAGGACCCCAAACTTAGCAGATGGAAAGAAATCATAAAGATCAGATCAGAAATAAATGAAAAAGAAATGAAGGAAACAATAGCAAAGATCAATAAAACTAAAAGCTGGTTCTTTGAAAAGATAAGCAACATTGATAAACCATTAGCCAGATGCATCGAGAAATAAGGGAGAAGACTCAAATCAATAGAATTAGAAATGAAAAAGGAGAAGTAACAACTGACACTGCAGAAATACAAAGGATCATGAGATATTACTAGAAGCAACTATATGCCAATAAAATGGACAACCTGGAAGAAATGGACAATTCTTAGAAAAGCAAAACCTTCCAAGACTGAACCAGGAAGAAATACAAAATATAAACAGACCAATGACAAGCACTGAAATTGAAACTGTGATTAAAAAT
>NC_041224.1:125588087-125589397 GCF_002837175.3 Physeter macrocephalus | reverse complement strand
CACATTAAAAGGATCATACACCATGATCAAGTGGGGTTTATCCCAGGAATTCAAGGATTCTTCAATATATGCAAATTAATCAATGTGATACACCATATTAACAAATTGAAGGAGAAGAACCATATGATCATCTCAATAGATGCAGAAAAGCTTTGGACAAAATTCAACACCCATTTGTGACAAAAACTCTCCAGAAAGTAGGCATAGAGGGAACTTACCTCACCATAATAAAGGCCATATATGACAAACACATAGCCAACATCGTTCTCAATAGGGAAAAGCTGTAACCTTTTCCTCTAAGATCAGGAAAAAGACAAAGTTGTCCACCCTCACCACTATTATTCCACATAGTTTTGGAAGTTTTAGCCAGAGCAATCAGAGAAGAAAAAGAAATAAAAGGAATCCATATCGGAAAGGAAGAAGTAAAGCTGTCACTGTTTGCAGATGTTATGATACTATACATAGAGAATCCTAAAGGTGCTACCAGAAAACTGCTAGAGCTAATCAATGAATTTGGTAAAGTAGCAGGATACAAAATTAATGCACAGAAATCTCTTGCATTCCTGTACACTGATGATGAAAACTCTGAAAGAGAAATTAAGGAAACACTCCCATTTAGCATTGCAACAAAAAGAATAAAATACCTAGGAATAAACCTACCTAAGGCGACAAAAGACTCGCATGCAGAAAACTGTATGACACTGATGAAAGAGATTAAAGATGATACAAACAATTGGAGAGATATACCATGTTCTTGGTTTGGGAGAATCAACATTGTGAAAATGACTGTACTACCCAAAGCAATCTACAGATCCCATGTAATCCCTATCAAACTACCAATGGCATTTTTCACAGAGCTAAAACAAATAATTTCACAATTTGTATGGAAACACAAAAGACCCTGAATAACCAAAACAATCTTGAGAAAGAAAAACGGAGCTGGAGGAATCAGGCTCCCTGACTTCAGACTATGCTACTTGGCTACAGTAATCAAGACATCATGGTACTGGAACAAAAGCAGAAATATATATCAATGGAACAGGAAGAAAACCCGGAGATAAACCCACGCACATATGTTCGCCTTATTTTTTATAAAGGAGGCAAGAATATACAATGGAGAAAAGACAGCCTCTTCAATAAGTGTTGCTTTGAAAACTAGACAGCTACATATAAAGAAATGAAATTAGAACACTCCCTAACACCATACACAAAAATGAAATCAAAATGGATTAAAGACCTAAATGTAAGGCCAGACAGTATAAAACTCTTAGAGGAAAACATAGGCAGAACACTCTTTGACATAAATCACA
>NC_041224.1:125586199-125588040 GCF_002837175.3 Physeter macrocephalus | reverse complement strand
AAGCTTTTGCACAGCAAAGGAAACCATAAACAAAACAGAAGACAACCCTCAGAATGGGAGAAAATATTTGCAAATGAAGCAACTGACAAAGGATTAATCTCCAAAACATACTAGCAGCTCATGCAGCTCAATATCATAAAAACAAACAACCCAATCCAAAAAAGGGCAGAAGACCTAAATAGACATTTCTCCAAACATGACATACAGATGGCCAACAAACAAATGAAAGGATGCTCAACATCACTAATCGTTAGAGAAATGCAAATCAAAACTACAATGAGATATCACCTCACACCAGTCAGAATGGCCATCATCAAAAAATCTACAAACCATAAATGCTGGAGAGGGTGTGGAGAACAAGGAACCCTCTTGCACTGTTGGTGGGAATGTAAATTGATACAGCCACTATGGAGAACAGTATGGAGGTTCCTTAACAAAATTAAAATACAACTACCATATTACCGAGCAATCCCAGTACTGTGCGTATACCCTGAGAAAACCATAATTCAAAAAGAGTCATGCACCACTATGTTCTTTGCAGCTCTATTCACAATAGCCAGGACATGGAAGCAACCTAAGTATCCATTGACAGATGAATGGATAAAGAAGATGTGACACATATATATAATGGAATATTACTCAGCCGTAGAAATAAACAAAATTGAGTTATTTGTAGTAAGGTGGATGGACCTAGAGCCTGTCATACAGAGTGAAGTAAGTCAGAAAGAGAAAAACAAATACTGTATGTTAACACATATATATGGAATCAAAAAAAATAAAAGGTTCTGAAGAACCTAGGGGCAGGACAAGAATAAAAATGCAGACCTAGATAATGGACTTGAGGACACGGGGAGGGGGAAGGGTAAGCTGGGATGACGTGAGAGTGTGTCATGGACATATAGACACTACCAAATGTGTAGTGTAGTGGGAAGCAGCCGCATAGCACAGGGAGATCAGCTCGGTGCTTTGTGACCACCTAGAGGGGTGGGATAGGATGGGAGGGAGACGCAAGAGGGAGGAGATATGGGGTTATATGTATATGTATAGCTGATTCACTTTGTTATAAAGCAGAAACTAACACACACAAACCTATGAAATTTGTGTTACAAAATAGTTTGTCAAAGTTATTGCCTAAAAATCATTTATAATTGTTTTGTACATTAGATAATGCTGATTAGTGGACATTTTTTCTAAATTATGTTATACATTTCTCAATATTTCAAATTTTGAGCATCTGATAGTCATTTATATTATTACATAATTCAGTTCAGCTTCTGTATTAGTGTGTTAGTCAGGGTTCTTTGGAGGAAAAACAAATACAATAGCATATATAGATAATTACCTCATGTGATTGTGGCGGCGTGGCCAGTCCAAAATTTGGTGGGGCTGGCTGGCAGGCTGGAGACTCTGGAAATTGTCAGTTTGAGTTCAAAAGTGGTCTGCTGTAAAACCAGGAAGAGTCAATGTTGCAGTTAAATTCTAAAGGTGTACTGTGGAGAACTCCATCTCATTTGTGGAAGATCAGTCTTTTGTTCTATTTTGGCCTTCCACTCACTGAATGAGGTCCACCCAAATTATAGAGACCAATCTACTTTAATCAAAGTTCACCAATTTAAATCTTATCTAAAATAACCCTAACAAAAACCCCCAGAAGTGTATTTAACCAAATATCTGGGCACTGTGGTCCAGATAAGTTGACACATAAGATTTACCAACACAGGGCTTCCCTGGTGGCGCAGTGGTTGAGAGTCCGCCTGCCCATGCAGGGGACACGGGTTCGTGCCCTGGTCCAGGAGGATCCCGCATGCCGCGGAGCGGCTGGGCCCGTGAGCCATGGCCGC
>NC_041224.1:125520784-125585531 GCF_002837175.3 Physeter macrocephalus | reverse complement strand
TTGAGTTTTTTGTAGTGAGGTGGATGGACCTAGAGCCTGTCATACAGAGTGAAGTAAGTCAGAAAGAGAAAAACAAATACTGTATGTTAACACATATATATGGAATCAAAAAAAATAAAAGGTTCTGAAGAACCTAGGGGCAGGACAAGAATAAAAATGCAGACCTAGATAATGGACTTGAGGACACGGGGAGGGGGAAGGGTAAGCTGGGATGACGTGAGAGTGTGTCATGGACATATAGACACTACCAAATGTGTAGTGTAGTGGGAAGCAGCCGCATAGCACAGGGAGATCAGCTCGGTGCTTTGTGACCACCTAGAGGGGTGGGATAGGATGGGAGGGAGACGCAAGAGGGAGGAGATATGGGGTTATATGTATATGTATAGCTGATTCACTTTGTTATAAAGCAGAAACTAACACACACACACACAAACCTATGAAATTTGTGTTACAAAATAGTTTGTCAAAGTTATTGCCTAAAAATCATTTATAATTGTTTTGTACATTAGATAATGCTGATTAGTGGACATTTTTTCTAAATTATGTTATACATTTCTCAATATTTCAAATTTTGAGCATCTGATAGTCATTTATATTATTACATAATTCAGTTCAGCTTCTGTATTAGTGTGTTAGTCAGGGTTCTTTGGAGGAAAAACAAATACAATAGCATATATAGATAATTACCTCATGTGATTGTGGCGGCGTGGCCAGTCCAAAATTTGGTGGGGCTGGCTGGCAGGCTGGAGACTCTGGAAATTGTCAGTTTGAGTTCAAAAGTGGTCTGCTGTAAAACCAGGAAGAGTCAATGTTGCAGTTAAATTCTAAAGGTGTACTGTGGAGAACTCCATCTCATTTGTGGAAGATCAGTCTTTTGTTCTATTTTGGCCTTCCACTCACTGAATGAGGTCCACCCAAATTATAGAGACCAATCTACTTTAATCAAAGTTCACCAATTTAAATCTTATCTAAAATAACCCTAACAAAAACCCCCAGAAGTGTATTTAACCAAATATCTGGGCACTGTGGTCCAGATAAGTTGACACATAAGATTTACCAACACAGGGCTTCCCTGGTGGCGCAGTGGTTGAGAGTCCGCCTGCCCATGCAGGGGACACGGGTTCGTGCCCTGGTCCAGGAGGATCCCGCATGCCGCGGAGCGGCTGGGCCCGTGAGCCATGGCCGCTGATCCTGCACTTCCGGAGCCTGTGCTCTGTAACGGGAGAGGCCACAACAGTGAGCGGCCCACGTAACACACACAAAAAAATAATAAAAAATAAAAAATAATTTACCAACATAAATCCACTCCTTGTCAACTTGGCAACCATATGCAGCTCTTTAAACCATACTTAATCTCCAAATAAAGAGAATAACAAGGTCATAATTTTGACTATCATGATATAACTATCCTGCATACAACCAAAAAATGTACTCTTGTCCAAGAAGAGGATGCAAAGACCTTGGATGATGTTTACTCTTTTCCTTGATATCCTGTACTTAAATACTATTATGTAAAGTTAACAATACTTAAATAATACTATGATATAAAGTCAGTACACCTTATGTTACATGATAAGAATATAATAGAGGGAGAAAAAAAAGATATTTGCTTAATATCATTTATATATATAGTATTCAAACAAATATATATATTTGCTAAATGTATAGATAGATAGACAGACAGACACAGGCACGGAAACGTATTTATAACAAAATAAGGAGGAAATACTTGTAAAAAATATCAGTCCTTATAACTGGTCAAATGGTTATAGCTGTTATTTCTGGCTATCATCTTCCTTTATTCATTTGTATCATCTTTAGTTTCAGCAAGGCCTTCCTCTGATTATGGTTCTTTACCTGGTTAGGTGACTTAAATCTTCATTCCTGAAGGAACTGGGCCATTAGTAGTCCTACCTGGTTCGAGTTGATTTTAATCACAGGACATGGTAATACTTTGAGATGCCCTTGGGGATATCCTGTATACTCTTCCTTTCTTCCATTGTGGAGTAGCAGTCCAATTGCTCCTCGTAGACAGTAGCAGTCACCCCAACCAGCACTGTAACTCCCTTCTTTGCTGTTGATTTAGAAGAACTGGGGGCTTCCCTGGTGGCGCAGTGGCTGCGCGTCCGCCTGCCGATGCAGGGGAACCAGGTTCGCGCCCCGGTTTGGGAGGATCCCACATGCCGCGGAGCGGCTGGGCCCGTGAGCTAGAAGAATTGGGAACCCAAAGTGGCCAGGTTGTAGTCTTAACTTCCAATTTAATGGAATGACTTGTGTCTCCTGGTGGAATCATTTCTCTCTTTGGAACTTAGAACGCTATACCAGCAAAGCATAAGGGCCAGGCACAGAAAGAAATATACTAGTGGGGAATAGTAAAATTTTTCTATTATGAGGGGTAATGGTAGGTGGTGCCACTTCCATTTCCACCCCTTGATTTTTAGACCTGTGCATCCTAGCTTCTGCAGAGATGGCTTGGATGCCATGAGTTGTGCCCATGACCTCTTTATCAAATGATTTTCCACCATACCCTTGATATTCTTTCTAGAGCACACTTTTCTCTTTTTTGCAATATGGATAGGCTGATAATTTTCCAAAACTTCAAATTCTGGTTTTGTTTTGTTTTGTTGTTTAACAATTCCTTCCATTTATCTCTCTCCTCTCACATTTTACTATAATCAGTCAGGGGAAAAGAGGCATAGCTTCCTATGTTTTTCATACTATATAAATTCAGGCTGTTTTGCTAACTAATACATACCATTTAACAATTTAAATTCTATGCATGATTTGAATATAACTCAGATTCTATGAATGATGAAATTTGAGGAATTGCCAATATTATTTAGAAATGCCATAATCTTAAGAACATCCTTATGAATTCTTTTAGACCAGAAGTGTCCTTAGAAACTAGTAATCATATTTTTCCCTGAACCAAGACCAATTTAGAATATTTACATGACATAATGGTTATTGGATACAGTTGGGTAAGAATATATATTTTATATAATATAAATAAATATATTCATATAAAGTATCTTTTGGGATTAGGAAGGAAAGTAATTCTCATTGCTGAATATAGCTATTTTATTTTCTCTTCTTGAAAATAGATTCAAAAACTAACATTTAAGTCACACTAAGCCTCTTGTATCTTCCATAAGTGCCTGTGTGTTAAAATACACTAAATTTTTTTCAACCTATGCGTGTACTGAGCAAAACTAAATTATGGTCATCAGTAAAATGTTAGTCTAGAAGCCATTTAGCAATAAAAGCTATAAAGACTTTTCTTGTAGTTACCAATAAGTAAAATTTACAGACTTTTCCATGAAGTCTAAAAATCATAATTAGGAAATGAGTAGACAAAGCTGAGGCTCCACTCTTCATATTAGAATGTTGTTACATAGGAAAGAACATAGTGGGATTCTAAACTATGTCCACTCCTAGACACATCTATGAACTTGTTGACCCAAGTTAAGTAAAAGGGTTTTTACATTGGTAGCGAAGAGAGAAATGGGACAAAATCAACAGATCCACTTTATCTTCCAGTTCAGACTAGTGTTCTATGTCTGGGTTTGAGTTAGATTTCTATTGCTATGCAAAGAAATTAATACAAATTTAGTGGCTTAAAACAACAAATGTATTGTCTTGCAGTTCTATATGTCAAAAGTCTTACATGAGTCTCAGTGGGCTAAAAGTAAGGTATGGAGAGGGATACATTTTTTTTTTCTAGAGGCTTAGGGAAACATCTGTTTTCTGTTTATTAATGTTGTTGTCAGAATTCAGTTGCTTGAAAATGTAGTACCTATGTCCCTGTCTAGTTTCTGGTTGTCAGCTGAAGGCCTTTCCTAGCTTTTAGAATTTCCTACATTCTTTGCCTCAAGGCTTCTTCCTTCCTTCATCTTCAAGGTCATAAATGATGATTCTTCTTATATCATGTCTCTCTGACTCACTCTTCTGTTTCCCTCCTCTGTTTCCCAGAACTCACGTGATTAAAATGGTTTGTGGACAAAGAATGTTGTCCGCCATTTTAGTAAACAAAGAATGTTACCTGCCATTCCAGTAAACAAGGAATGTTACCTGCTTTCAAGCCATCAGTGGGGCAGGCAGCTGACCCCATGGTGTAAGTATGTAAACAGGATACTGGCCATAGTGGTTAAGATGCATATCAAAGGAATAATTTCAATGATCCCACACTCTTGCATTTTCCCATATGAAGAAAAACAGTAAAATCATTAACCTGAGATATCTGGGGTTTTTTGTGATTAGTAGTAATCTTTTGACATTCAACTACATGTTTTATTTTTCAGCAAAAGTTCCTATATGTAATCTGGCTCCTCCCTTACCTCTTTGGAACAGTTCCTCAGAGCTATCTGAGAGGCTTTCTCCCAGGCTATAATCCTCAGCTATTAAGATTAGCTAATATAACAACCTTAATTTCCTCTTCAACTTTAATTCCTTTTTGACATATAACTTTTAACATATTCAAAAGTTCTGTGAATTAGGAAATGGACATCTTTTTATAAGCATTTATTCTGCCTACCACAGAATTCAAAGAGCGTTGGTTTCCATATTGGTTCCAAAGAAGCTATTTTGTTAAAGCCATGGGCAATAACTGGGACATAAATAGCACTGCCTCAACATAGACATTAGAATTCATGTTATTAAACTTTCGTTTGGTTTTCTTGTTAATCTGTCTCATGTCAATATATGCTTAGACCAGACAGAAGAACCAAGAAGGGTAGAGGAAAATTTCTTCTCCCCTGACACCCTCAAACAGAATCACAGCAGAGGTCTTTGGACATAGGGGCTAGAGAAGGAAAGAAAGAAAAAGAAAATACTATTGTATTTGTTATTGACATGTTTTCTCATGAAAAATCATCAGGAGATGCCCTAGAACTAAATGATATATTACTGTGTTGGTACTGTATTATATACAGCATTCTCTAGTCTCAAAGTGTGTCTTAAGGGGGCTGGTAGACCCTGTTATGTAATTTGACACAAGATAACATAAACATTATGTTAATATCTAAAAGAACTTCCTCATGACCTGCCTGAGGTAATCTGGAGGAATTATTTTTGAAAAGTAATATGACTATGCAAAATCTGCAGGTCATCTATCTATGCAGATAGATAATTGCTACTTAATGAAGATGATTGAAGAGTCTCTGACATCAGTGAGAAGACAAGCCAGAATATTGAATATTACATGTAATAATGGCAAGATTGAGAGTTCTAAGCAATGTCATGTTAAAGGGCTTGATAAACAACTCAGTAATTTAGGGGACATACATGAGAAAGAATTAATTGCTTCCTAACAGTTTACTGATATGAGTTTAGCTGTGAAAGAGATAGGCATGAGAGAATTACTGGTGCTGCCTCCTCTTCAACAAGCAAGAATGAAGAGTTGTAATTTAGGGACTTCAGACATTATAGTAAGTCCTAATAATAAAGTGTTTCTTGAACAAACTCAAAATCTCTAGGCCTCTTTCCAGTCTGCTGTTTCCAGACCTAACATGATTTCCAAAATAGACAATATATTTTGTGTGCCTATATATATAACACTTTAACTCTGAATTATCTACCACTAATTATTTTCCATATCAGTAGAATGTAAAATTATCCAATTTTCTCACTAGTATTGGATTCTATATACATTAAGTAGGTGTGATTTTAACACTTGCACCGTTATATTTTATTTTGTAATAAAGGTTTATAAAACTGGAAAATCAACAGTTTAGATAAACATTATAGGCATATTTTTTATAATATGCCCTACTACAACTTGAATTTTCTTATCATGTGGTTGTGGTAGTATATTTTATACCTACTGAAAGCTGACATGTAAGTTATATTGACACTTAAAAGTAACAACAAAGTGACATCTGGGAAATGGCAGAGAGAGGACCACTGGAAATTCTCTTCTCCATAAAATCAATGACAACACTGGACAGAATTTTTAGAATTAACTTTTTCAGACTTCTGAAAATTGACCAAAGGCGTGCAGCAAATGAGAAGCATTTAGTCCAAGAAAAATGGCTGAATCTCTGTAAGAACAGCAAGGTTTGTAGCATTTTAACTGACTCTATTCTTATTTCCCCCAGGTTGTTCAGTAGCTTTAAAAACTAACAGTCCCACAATCAAGATAAAAGCCAGCAGCCTGGCAGCCACCTGAGGGGTCAGAATGTGACTGAAGCTTTTTCAAAGCCTCTTTCTCAGATAATTGTCATTATTTTAAATTTCCCAGGGAAACCCACTTGCAAAGTTGATTTATTTGACCTGACTCAGAACTTACCTAGTTCAAAAATATGTTTCCTTGGGATCACTATCAAAAACCATTGAAATCAGTTGTTTTAACTCTGTGGCTTCCGGGCGCAGTGGATAACAGCTGTAGCAAATTATAGATAAACCTGAAAGAAAGAGCTGGAGAATGAAATGTTCATAAAGGCTTAGAAATGCTATGAAATACTCCTGAGAATCTGGAAGGTCACTTGCATCATAGGACCATGTGCATATCACGACTGAGCACAAGCCTAGGAAAGACCTAAGAATGCTTTAAGCTTTTATCTCTAGATAAAATCTTGAGGCTCTGCTCAATTAAGAAGTAAAGGCTAAGGTAAAGTAAAATGCCTGGTGAAGTGTAAAGACATACACCAATACTCATACAAAATCCCTCAGCAAAGATTGGTTGAATTATTGGTTTCAGACATTTAAGGAAATATCTGTGGAAACATTAGCTGACCCCTAAGCTAACCAATCAAACACATCAGTGTCCATGAATGACAGCACAGAACTTACAGAATCATATCAGGAAACAAACAGCAAAGATCAACAAAAACAAACTCTAGGGAAGAGAAAGAATATAATTTTCAGAGTTGTCAATTTATATTACATAGCATATATTGTTTTCAATCAAAAATTAAGAAATATACCAAAACAAATAAACAAACAAAAAAGCAAAGCATAGTTCATACATAGGAGCAAAAAAGACAGTCAATTGAAATTGTCCTTGAGGATGTCCAGGCATAGGAATTACTAGACAAATGTTTAAAATCAATTTTTTAGAATATGCTAAAAGAACTAAAGAAAACATGTCTAAAGAATTTAAAAATGAGAATGCTGTCTCAACAAATAGAGAACATCAACCAAGAGATGACAAAGAATCAAATAGAAATTCTGGATGTTGTAAAGTTTAATTACTGAAATGAAAAATTTTACCAAAAGAACTCAACAGCAGATTTGAGCAGACAGAAGAGAAAAATCAATGAACTTGTAGACTGGTTAACTGAAATTATTCAGTCTGTTAGAAGAGAAGAAAAAAGAATAAAGAAAGATGAACTCAGAGACCTGTGGGACATCATAAAAGATAGTAACAGACACATAACAGGATTTCCAGAAGGAGAGGAGATAAAAGGCAGAATGACTATTTGAAGAAAAAATTGCTGAAAAATCCCAAATTTCATGGAAAACATCACGTATAACATAAGGTTTTTGCATTATATAAAGAATTCTTATTAAAAGCTCAACATTTAAAAGACAAAAAAATTCAATTTAAAAATGGGCCGGGCTTCCCTGGTGGCACAGTGGTTGAGAGCCCGCCTGCCGATGCAGGGGACATGGGTTCGTGCCCCGGTCTGGGAAGATCTCACATGCCATGGAGCGGCTGGGCCCATGAGCCATGGCCTCTGAGCCTGCGTGTCCAGAGCCTGTGCTCCACAACGGGAGAGGCCACAACAGTGAGAGGCCTGCGTAACACACACACACACAAAATAAATAAATAAAAAGGGCCAAGGATTTGAATAGAATTTCCCCCAAAGAAGATACACAAATGGCAAGTAAGGACATGAAAAGACTCTCAGCATCTTTAGTTATCTGTGCAAAATGGCAAGGAGATAAAATTCACTTTCTCTAGAATGACTTTAATTAAGCCACAGACAATAACAAGTGTTGGTGAGGATATATAGCAATTGAAACAGTCATACATAGCTGGTGGGAATATAAGAGATTGCAACCACTTAGGAAAACATTTTTAGCAGTCCCTCAATAAGTTAGACATAGCATTAGCATATGATTCAATAATTCAACTCCTAGGTATATACCCCTCAAAATTGAAAACATGTTCACATAAAAACTTGTACATGAATGTTTATGGCAGCATTATTCATGATAACCAAAAAATGGAAACAAGCCAAAATGTCCATTAACTGATTAAAAGATAAATAAAATATAGTATATCTATACATTGGAATAGTATTCAGACTTAAAACTGGAGTGTGAATATATGCCACATCATGGTTGAATCTTTAAACATTTAAACATTGGAAAGAAGCCAGACACAAATGCTTATTGCGTGATTCCATTTATATGTAAAGTCAGAATCGGCATTTCCCTAAAAACAGAGCATATGTTAATGGTTTCCAGGGACAGAGGGAAAGAAGAAAGAGGCAGTGGCTGCTAATAGGTACATTTTCTAACTGTGGTGATGAAAATATTCTGGAATTACAGAGTGGTGATGTGGTGATGGTTGCATTATAAGATTCATATTTAAACTAAAAAATATTATAGTTAGCATGAATAAAAAGTATATTTTCCTAATCTATTGATTTGCTTTTATGTCAATACCTATATGAGTTACAAAATGAATTATAAAAGAAAAATGGATAGTGAAACTTTAATAATACAAGAAGTATTACTTGAATATGCAGTCAAGTAAAGTAATTAGAGCCTTGTTTATTGGAGCATTTAATTTGCATTCTGTACTGGTTTTAATGCCAGAAACATAAGTGAAGCATTTCAACAGCTTTATTTATAGATTTCAGCACTCAGAAAAGGTAATCTTTGTAGAAAAAGCAGAATATTTGTTTGAGTATATTTTTTTAACCTTCTGTTTTTAACCTCATTTTGTCAACCTTGTGAACACACTTTTCATAGTTAAATTATTAGAAATAAAATCAGAATAAAATGGAGTATTAAAAAATAACTTAAATCTTCTGTAGATATGTAAAATTTCCCATTATACCTTCCCAATCAAGGTAGTTTGAGCTATTGTAAAAAAGTGCGTCTCTCTCTTTACATATGCCACTAGAATAAATATTTACATTGTTTTCTATACCCAACAAAACTCCACTAAGGAAAACAAAGTGCTTATCTACTCAAAATATATGACAATAGAATAATGTTACTACAATAGAAGAGAAAGTAATTCAACAATGACTTTATACAAATTAACAAGGTATTAATTATGTAGCTATACAATTTTGACATCTCTATAAGCAAAACATTTTGAAAGTAAAGAACTTGAGCAAAAGATATTGGAAAAATTTGAGAATATAGATTGTTTTAATTTTTATTCTAGTTAAAACTTGAGATGTTGGAAGAGAAATGGCAATGTGCAGTTGAACAGTTGGTTAATTAGATTGTGAAGATGAAAATGATTTAATATTCTGTACTTTGGCTTGAGATGCAAAAATGATAACTTCCTGACAAGAGATAAAGGAAATCTCACAAAGACATGAGATAAAATATTTGGTAAAATATTTTTAACCTAATGAAATGACTTCCAATAATTTTTTAATCAATAATTATAATGAAAAATCTCAAAATATATAGCATTCAATGGTAGAACAAACTTGACTTAAATAGATTAAAGGATGGAGTTTTCCTATGATTTCTCAGGTAAGCAGGGAGAGATCTAAGGCACTCTTCAAAAGTGCCAAGATCGTGAAAAACAAGGAAAGACAGAGACACTGTCACAGATTGCAAGAGACTAAGGAGACATGAAAACTAAATTCGGTGTAGTATCCTGGTTTGCATCTGGAACAAAAAAAATGTAGAAAAACTGATGAAATCCAAGTAAAGTCAATAGTTTAGTTACTAGTATTTTACCAATATTAACTTCTTGATTTTGGCAAATTTGCCATGATTATGTAAAACGTTAACATTATGGAAAGCTGGGTGAAGGGTTTTGGGAAATGTCAGTGCTCTATTTTCAACTCTTCTGGAAGTTAAAAATCATTTCAGCGTGAAATGTTAGAAAAAAATCTGGGAAAGAATAAAACAATCACTTGACCGTTTGTATGTGGGTCTATCTGGAATCTATCTTCTGTTCCATTAATATATATATGCCTGTTCTTATTTAAAAACCACACTCTCTTGAATAATATATCTAAGTCAGATACAAATCTTTCAACTTTGTTTTTTTTATTTCAAATCATTTGACTAATAGACTTTTCAAATTTGTTTTTGTTTCCAAAAACGTCTTACTGGGATTCTGAGGTCACTCTGAATTTATAGATTACTTATTGAGAAATGGTATCTTCAAAATGTTGATTCTTCCAGTTCCTGAATATAACATGACTCTTTCTTTAATTTCTCTCAAGATTGTGTGTAGTTTTCAGTGTACAAGTTTTAAAGACGTCAGGGACTCAGCTGAGCTGGAGAGCTGCATTTCCATGTGTCAGAACAGGCATTTAAAGCAACAAGCCAAAGGTGAAAATGACAGTCAAGCCTTTAATCACTTACTGCCATAGTTCAAGCAAGAGTCTAAAAGCAAAAAGGACGGGCTTCCCTGGTGACGCAGTGGTTGAGAATCCGCTTGCCGATGCAGGGGACGCAGGTTCGCGCCCCGGTCTGGGAAGATCCCACATGCTGCACAGCAGCTGGGCCCGTGAGCTGTGGCCGCTGAGCCTGCGCGTCCGGAGCCTGTGCTCCGCAAAGGGGGAGGCCACAACAATGAGAGGCCCGCGTACCGCAAAATAAATAAATAAAATTTTTAATAAATAAAAGCAGAAAAGGTGCCCATTGCCTCCTGTTCCATTTTCCCTCAAGGAACTGTACTCAGGTGGATCAGCAGCCGCTGAGTCTGCGCGTCCGGAGCCTGTGCTCCGCAAAGGGGGAGGCCACAACAATGAGAGGCCCGCGTACCGCAAAATAAATAAATAAAATTTTTAATAAATAAAAGCAGAAAAGGTGCCCATTGCCTCCTGTTCCATTTTCCCTCAAGGAACTGTACTCAGGTGGATCAGCACATAAGAGGCCATTGCAAGGGATAATTACACTGTTGAGAGAGTCCCGAATAAAAGACTCCTACCATTTTACAGAGCTGGGTACAGTGGGAAAGGAAGGGGAAAGTAGTAGGAGTGGAAAAGTACTGAATACTTACTGAGAGTGGAGAAAAATATCTTCAAGTTTCCCTTACAAGGAGACCTCCAAGTGGAGGTGCCTGAGCAAGGAATGCAGAGATGCATAAGAACATGGCCAGCCAGAGGGGCAAGGGTTCTTGCTGTAACTACCTTCAGAGACTGCAATGTGCTAACAGTGCACCAAATCTAGTGTGGAGAAGACAGGTCTTCCTCATGGGACCAGCCAGGTAACACCTTTGTAATTGCCTAAGGTTGGGTCTGAAAAACCACACATAGTTTTTTTGACCAGGAGCCTGATCTGTCACATATACTGTTAAATGTATCCCCAGATAATCACTTGTTTGGATTCAATTTTAAACTATAGTTTCAACTATTTTTGTTGTTAATTGCTGGTGTACAAAAATCCTTTATTTTTGTATATTGTCTTTTTTGTGTCCAGTTGAAAAGAATGTGCATGCTTTAGTTGAATTGTGTTCTTAAATTTCACTACTCTGTGTCTGGTTAAGGATATTTTTTTCAGCATTGACGTTTTTCATTATACGAACACAATAAGTTGAAGGTCTCTTCTCTTTCTTGAATATGAGAAAATTCTTAATCATTATTTCTTCAAATATTTTCCTCCGTTATTACTTCTATTTCCCTTAATTTTGGATTCTTATTATAGGGATATTAATACATCTTCTTGTATGCTCACATCTTTTATCCTTTATATTTTCTATTTCTTTTTTTTTCAGATGGATCAATGAAACATCAAAATCAAAAATTTTAAATAAGCATAAACATTTCCCAAAAAAAGATAAGAAGATATTTTGGAAATGTGAACCACTTGAAAATAGTGAACGTAAAAATTAATATTACTAATATGAAAATGCAGTCACTGGAGTAAAACAAAATGGATTCAAGGGAAGCACATACTATTTTTTTTAATTAAAGTATAGTTGCTTCACAACATTGTGTTAGTTTCAAGTGAACAGCATAGTGACTCAGTATTTTTGTAAATTATATTTCATTATACATTATTCCAAGGTGATGAGTAGAGTTCCTTTTGCTATACAGTAAATTCCTGTTGCTTATCTATTTCATATATAGTAGCTTGTATATCTGTTAAACCCAGACCCTAATTAGTCCCTCCTCCCTTCCCTCTTTCCTTCAGCATCCGTAAGTTTTTTTTCCTGTGTCTATGAGTTTGTTTCTATTTTGTATGTAAATTTATTTGTATTGTTTTTTAGAGTCCAGATATAAGTGATATAGTATTTGTCTTTCTCTGACTTATTTCACTAAACATAATATTCTTTAGGTCCATACATGTTGCTGCAAATGGCAGTATTTCATTCATTTTTATGGCTGAGTAATATTCCACTGTATATATATATATATATACCACATCTTCTTAATACCACATCTTCTTAAGCCAATCATCTATCGATGGACCCTTGGGTTGCTTCCATGTCTTGACTACTGTAAATAGTGCTGCTATGAACATTGGGTGAATGTATCTTTTTGAATTAGTCTTTTCCCAATATATACCTAGGAGTGTAATCACTAAATCATATGGTAATTCTATTTTTAATTTTTTTAAGGAACCTCCTTAATTTTTTTAAGGACCCTTTCCCTAGTGGCTGCACTAATACATTCCCACCAATGGTGTACAGGGGTTTCCTTTTCTCCACATCCTCTCCAACATTTGTTTTTTATAGACTTTTTCATGATAGCAATTCTGACAGTTGTGAGGTAATATCTCATTGTGCTTTTGATTTGTATTTCCCCAATAATTAGCAATGTTGAGCATCTTTTCATGTGCCTGTTAGCCATCTGTGTGTCTTCTTTGGAAACAAAAAAATGTCTATTCAAGTCTTTTGCCCATTTTTGATTGGATTGTTTGTTTTTGATATTGCAGTGTATGAACTGTTTGGATATTAACCTCTTGTTGATCACATCATTTGCAAATATTTTCTCCCGTTCCATAGGTTGTCTTTTCATCTTGTTGATGGTTTCCTTTGCTGTGCAAAAGCTTTTAAGTTTAATGAGGTCCCATTTGCTTATTTTTGCTTTTATTTCCTCTTATTTCCCTTTGAGGGACTGATTCAAGAAAATATTGGTTCAATTTGTGTCAAAGAGTTTTATGCCTATGTTCTCTTCTGAGAGTTTTATGGTTTCATGTCTTACATTTAGGTCTTTAAGACATTTTGAGTTTATTTTTGTAAATGGTATGAGGATATGTTCTAATTACATTGTTTTACGTGTGGCTGTCTAGTTTTCCCAGCACCACTTTTGAAGAGACTTTCTTTTCTCCACTGTATATTCTTGCCTATTTTGTTGTAGAGTAATTGACCATAAGTGTGTGGGTTTCTGGGCTTTTTATTCTATTCCATTGATTTATGTGTCTGTTTTTGTGCCACTACCACACTGTTTTGATTATTTTAGCTTTGTTGTACAGTCTGACGTCTGGGAGTGTTAAACCTCCAACTTTGTTCTCTTTGTCTCAAGATTGCTTTTGTAATTTGGGGTCTTTTGTGGTCCCATGTAAATTTTATGACTGTTATAGTTCTGTGAAAATGTCCTGGTTATTTTGATAGTGTTTGTGTTAAATCTGTAGATTCCTTTGGGTTCTTGGCCATTTTTAATAATATTAATTCTTCCAATACAAGAACATAGGATATCTTTTTATTTTTTTGGATCATCTTTAGTTTTCTTCATCAGTGTTTTGTAGTTTTCAATGTATAGTTTTCACCTCCCTGGTTAAGTTTATTTCTAGGTTTCTTATTATTTTGATGTGATTTTAAACAGGATTTTTTTTAATTTTTACTTTCTCATTCTGATATGTAATGTTTAGTGTATAGAAACACAACAGATCTCTGTATATTAATCTTGTATCCTAAAACCTTGCTAAATTCATGTATTAGTTCTAATGGTTTTGGGGTGGAGAATTTATGGTTCTCTATAGAGTATCATGTCATCTGCAAATAGTGACAGTTTTACCTCCTCCCTTCCAATTTAGATACCTTTTATTTATTTTTCTTGTCTGATTGTTGTGGCTTGGACTTCCAATGCTATGTTAAATAGAAGCAACAAGAATGGGCATCTTTGTCTTGTTCCTGAATTTAGTGAGAAGACTTTCAGCTTTTCACAGTTGAGTATAATGTTGGCTATGGGTTTGTCATGAATGGGCTTTATTATGTTGAGATATGTTTCCTTTCTGCCCACCTTGATGAGAATTTTTATCATAAATGGATGTTGAATTTTGTCAAATGCGTTTTCTGCATCTATTGGGATGATCATTTGGTTTTTGTCTCTTCTTTTTTTAATGTGGTGTATCACATTGATTGATTTGCATATGTTGAACCATCGATGTGAGCCTGGAATAAATCCAGATTGATCATGGTGTATAATCCTTTTTCATGTATCATTGGATTTGGTTTGCTAATATTTTGTCGATGATTTTTGCATCTATATTCATCAAAAATTTTGGCCATAATTTTATTTTTTTTAGTGTCTTTTTCTGCTTTTAGTATCAGGTGATGGTGGCTTCCTAGAATGAATTTGGGGGTGTTCCCTCCTCTTCAGTATTTTGGAGTAGTTTGAGAAGGATATGTATAAGTTCTTCTTTAAATTTTTATATGTTTAATTGAATTTCCCTGTAAAGTTTATCCATTCCTTGACTTTTGTTTGCTGGTATTATTTTTATTACAAATTAAATTTCACTACAAGTGATTGTGGTGTTCAAATTGGCTATTTTTTCTTGATTCAGTCTTGGCAGGTTATACGTTTCTAGAAATTTGTCTGTTTCTTCCAGTTTGTTCAATTTGTGGGCATATAACTGTTTGTAGTATTCTCTTATGATTTTTTTTTTTTGTATCTCTATGGTGTCAGCTCTTATTTCTCCTTTTTCATTTCTTATTTTTTTATTTAGATCCTTTTTTCTGCTTGGTGAGCCTAGCTAAAGCTTTATCATTTTTGTTTATCTTCTCAGAAAATCAGCTTATTTTATTTATCTTTTCTATTGTTTTTAAATTTATATTTTATTCATTTTTTCTCTGATCTTTATTATATCCTTCCTTCTGACTTTAGGCTTTGTTTGTTCTTCTTTTTCTAATTCCTTTAGGTGGTAGGTTAGGTTGTTTATTTGAGATTTTTCTTGTTTCTTAAGGAAGGCCTATATGGTTGTGAAATTTCCTCTTTGAACTGCTTTTTTCTTCATCCCTTTCTGTAAAGTGTTGTTTTCATTTACATTTGTATTGAGGTATTTTCCAATTCCTTCTTTGATTTTATTTTTGACCCATTGTTTTTTTAGTAGCATGTTGTTTAGTCTCTGATTGTTTGTTCTTTTCCTGTTTTTCTTTCTGTAGTTGATTTCTAGTTTCATACCATTGTGGTAGGAAAAGATGCTTGATATAATCTCTGTGATCTTAAGTTTGTTAAGGCTTATTTTGTGACCTAGAAGATGGTCTATCTGGAGAAAGTTCCATGGGTGCTTGAAAAGAATGTGTATTCTGCTTTATTTAGATGTAGTGTCCGGCAGATAATCATCTATTGTGTCAGTTGGGACCTCTGTTGCCTTATTTATTTTCTGTCTGGGTGATCTGTCCATTGATGTCAGTGGGTTGTTAAAGTCTCCTACTATTATTGTATTATTGTCAATTGTTCCCTTTCTGTCTTATTTGGGACCCTCTGTGCTTCCTATTCCTAGATATCTGTATCCTTCTTTCAGTTTGGGAGGTTTTCAGTCATAATTTCTTCAAATACATTTTAATCCCCTTCTCTCTCTCTTCTCCTTCTGGAACCTCTTTTATGCACATGTTGGCACATTTTATATTATCTCATAGATCTATCTCATATGCTACTTTAATTTTTTGTTTGTTTTTCTGTCTGCTGTTGTGAATAGGTGATTTCTATTATTCTATCTTCCAGATCAGTAATGCTGTCTTCTGTGTCATTTATTCAGTTATTCATTGTTTCTAGAGTGTTTTTTTATCTCAGAAATTGAATTATATATTTTTGATTGTATCATCTTTATAATTTCTACTTCCTTGTTAAAATGATCTACATTTATATTGATACTCTTTCTTTATTCATTTAGCATTATTTTTATTACCAACTTTTTTAACCCAGTGTCTGGTAGACTAATTATCTCTGTTTCATTATTTTTTCAGGTGTTTTCTCTTGCTCTTTCAATTGGGAGTAGTTCCTCTGCCTTTATATTTTACTTAACTTTCTTTGTCTCTATGAATTTTGGTGAAACAGTTATCTATTGTGAACTTGAAAAGGTATTTTTATGTGAGGGGGTGTCTGTATTTAGACTGTGTGTACCCAGGAATAGATTTGATGTGGACACCAGCCATGCCTTTCCTCAGGATGTGCTGGCCAGTATCACCTTAATAGAAAGTGTGCCTGGTGTTGGAGGAGCTAAAGCCTGAGCAGGGTGTGAGGTGAGACTTCCTCTCTGCTCCATAGTTGTAGCTTCCCTGTCAGGGACAGGGTCTACTTCCCCAGTTAATGGAGTGGAAGCCCTGAGGGTTGGGCTCAAGTAGGCTCTGTTCTCTTTAAGTTTATGTTATTTCTTCTCCCCACACTGGGGTCTCTCCTCTGCATCCCTAGATTGAGTCTTTTCTCAGGACCTGACAGCCCCAGATCCAATACCCAGCCATAGCATGGAGTGGACAGGGTCAGAGCATTTGCTGGCCTGGGAGTGGGGATCATGATGTGCTAGTCATGGGGGCTTGAGTGGCTGCGTTTTCACCAGAGGTCTGGGCTGCTGCCCTGGTACTATCTGAATATGTGCTAACAGTGGCCACTGCCACCTCTCCTGGACCAGTCACTAGGACCTGTGACCATCTCTGCATCACTAGATAAAGTCTTTTCCTAGGACCCAGCTATCCTAGATCCTATGCCAAGCCCTGGTGTGGGGCCAGGGTGTTTGTCCAGCTTGGGTTGGTGAGAGTGGTAGGGCAGCAGCCACCAGTGCAAAGCTCTCTCCTCCTAGCACCCATGCATTCCTTTCAAGTGGAGTCTAGGCTTCTCTGGCCATTCTGTGTGTCCCAGTATTTCTTCCAGCAACCAAGGGGGCTTATCTCCTCCATATAGGGCCCCAAGACTGGTATACCCAGTCTGTGGCTCACATCCCAGGGCAGGAGTTTGCCTATGCAGTCTTTCCTTTCTTCTTAGACCACTCCCAGGCATATAGGTCTCAACCAGATGCCTTTTTCCCCATCCTACCCATTTATGTGCAATCTTTCTTGCAGCCTTGGTTGTATAGGAGTTCTTCTGCCAGTTTTCAGTTAATTTTCCATGAGATTTGTTCTACATGTAGATGTATAATTGATGTGTTTATGTAAGGATGTTAGCTCCATGTCCTCTCACTACACCATCTTGATCCCCCTCCCCCAAAGTCCACTTATTATTGAGTTTTACAATTAGAGAAAGCTTGTCTAACAACAAAATACCTAGTAATTTACATATTAAAAATAATAAAGAATATTTCTATTTTTATCTTGCTTGGTTCTGTACAATAACTGACATTATTGACAACTCCCTCCTACTTGAAATCTTATTTTGGCTTAAGACCTTCAACATTATTAGTTACCTACTGCCTTCTGGCTTAGCAATTTCATTCTCTTTAGAGCTTTGTATTCTACACAAACCTTACATATAGGTATTCCCTAGTGTTACATTCCCAGCTGTTTGCTCTTTCACTTGACAGAACTTTTCTGGACCAATCTCTTTTACACATACAGTTTTCTATTAGTCCTCAGTTTGAGTGCAAGCAATCAAAGCAAAAGCAAAAAACATTTATTTAGACCAGAAAGGACCTAAAATTGCCATAAATCCTAGAATAGTGTAGGAACAGAGGCTGCACTCTCTATGAAATACATAATTCAGGAGTGTTATTGGAACTAGCTACATTCCTTGTTGTTGCAACTTTTTCCAAACATGAATTATCTGCCTCCTCCGGTATCAATTATAGATTATCCACACGCTTTGCTAGTATTTCAGAAATTCTAGGTTGTTTGATCACATACTTTACCCTGAAGAAATCAAAACCCCTACCTGCTTTACCCTTTGTGGGAAATGATTGTTGGAATTGCCCATTTACACTATCACCAGGCATGGAAGAATGATGTGACACCCCACTAGGTCCCAGGCATTTTATGCTTACATTTTCCCACACCCATAGTGTAGCAGCAAACCTAGCTTTTAATGGTGATCAGAACCAACAGCCCCTGCAAGTAAAGTAACTCTTTGCCTGCTGTTCCATATATAGAGCCCAAACTAATTGCAAGGTGATAATAGATATAACATCTGCCTGTGCTCCCTAGTGGAAGAATTTCATCAGTTCTCACTACTAGTACTAGGACTCCAGACCTCTGATCCAGAAAAGCCCAAGGACTCAGGAATGTGAGACAAAAATTCTCTAAGTGGTTCACTAGAAATAATTAATAGAAAGACCAGACATACTTCTATCTTTTGATTCCATGTATTAGAATATGATATATTAGCTATTGATTCTGCCACTGGGAGAATTTCCTTTACCAGTATCCTTCTGAGCCATGCCTAAGTTGGTTCGCTGTGTTGTGGCAGTTCATCTTCAATTTTCACTTAATACATCATATTGGATCAACCCATCTGTTAACCAAACTGAGCTCTTTTTTGTCTGCTAATAGTTGGTCTAGGAAAGAATATTTCCCCCACTTTAGGCGCTAGGTGCAATTTAAGAAGGAGGCATTGGTGCAAGAGAGGTAATTAAAATGAAAAAATTGAACTATTTGGGTTTCATCCCAAATGTACCATTTCTAGGGTATGATAGATTGCTATTTCACTTACTTTCACTTACGCTATTTGCTATTTCTTATTACTTTCACTTATAACACTTGACTTGCTGAGTATCTTAATCCATTCATGCTGCTGTAATAGAGTACCACAGACTATAAGGTTTATAAGAACAGAAATTGATTTCTCATAGTTCTGGAGGCTGGGAGGCCCAAGATCAAAGCACTGGCAGATTCTGCATTAGATGAGGGCCCGTTTCCAGGTTCACAGATGGCAATTTTCTCATTGTGTCCTTACATGGTAGAGGAAGTATGGGAGATCTTTGAGGTCTCTTTTATGAGGGTGCTAATATCATTCATTAGGGCTACCTCCTCATGAACCAGTCACCGCCCAAAGCCCACATATCTTAACACCATCACATTGGGCTTTTAGATGTCACCATATGAATTTGAGGGGAACACAAATATTCAGTCTGTAACAGAAGTGTAGCAACATGATTTTTAACTTAAAGCAGAAATTCTGAGAGGACACAGATCACTAGATCCTTGATACTTTCATTGGAGTGGCAGGTCTTTGCATCTGCAAGGGGTTTATGTACAATCATTTGGCCTGCCTGTGTCTTTTTAGGGCAAGCAGAGTACTTAACCACTTCCTCTTTATCAAATCCTTTTCCATAATAGCATAATGTCGTCAATATAATGGATCAGCATGATGTTCTTGGGAATGTTCAAGACTACCAAAATCCCTGAAGACTGTATTTTTACAGAAAATAAATGTTAACATAATCTTGAATAAGACAGCAAATGTTTACTTCTATCTTTCCTACATAAAAGAATAACTGGTTTTGATCTCTACTTATGGGCATATTAAAATAAAACACATTTTCCTATTTATAATGTAGCAGTGACACTTTTCCAACACAACAGCTGGTTCTGGGGCCAGCTTGTGTAAGATTCTGGTAGTTTGCCATCATTTGCCATGTTTCATCTAGTTTTCCAGGATCCGGACAAGTGTCTAAATGAGGATATGATTCAGAACCCATATTACAGTTTTTGATGGGTTGCCAGTCTCTGCATTTCCTAATGGAATCTAGCAATGCATCTGATGCACTATCTTGACTGAAGCAAGTAGACACATACCAAGTCTTCCATTTTTGTCTTTCTGCTATATTTCTATTTTCATTTCACTGTCATAAATCCAATGTGAGGGTTCTACTAGATGTTCTATCTATTAATGCTGATGATAATTACACCTGCCTTTTCTCTGAAGGTAAAGTGCTACCACTTAACCTTTGCCTTTCTATTATCTACACTACTCTGGGTGACCTCTAGGAGCTAAGAGCAGAACCTGGCACACAAGTAGCAGCAAAACAAGGACCTCAGTCCCTATAGTTGCAAAGAAATTAATTCTGTCAACATCTCATGATGCTGGAAGAAAACTAAAAGTCCCTGCTGAGAACCACAGCTCCACACTTTGATTTTAGCCCAGTAAGAGCCTGAATAGGAAATTCAACCACAATGTGCCCAAACTTCTGACTTATAGACACTGTGAGACAATACATTTGTATAGTTTTAAGCCACTAAGTTTGTGATAATTTGTTTTGCAGCAATAGGAAACTAATATACTTCCCCCACAATTACGATACTGTAGTGGTGAAACAGAGGCTCAGGTAAATGCTGCATACATGGTGGTTTGTTTCACAGCTGAGGAACTCCAACTTTATTAGCAAACCCAGACTTATTATAATGGAATACAAGTAAATAAGTCTTCCCTTTTCTCCAGAGAAACAGATTCTATATGCTAAGGCACTTTGAAATGAATACAAACTTGAAAAAGTAGTATGAAATAAAAACAGGCAACACCTCTGTTTACAAGATATACAGAAACATAAAGACCTGTCTCCCAACAGAAGTGACTTCTGGCTTTTCTCAGGGAACATAGTCACACAGTGAGGTCTCTGGTCTCACAAAAATATTTAATTGTATTATATCTACCTACTATGTAATTGCAATCTGACTTTCATCCTACTCTATCTTATTTGGTGTTCATGTAGCACAAAGTTACCCATTTGATGACTATTGATTATCCATAGTCTAGTAATAGACTATTATCTACTGCATAAGGTTGATGTTATGATTAAACATGAGTTTGAAATGTAGTGAGCCCCAACAAAGGTGGTGGTGGCAGTACGTTCTAGTCATGGTACTGCTGGCAGAACCTGCTCTGGGAATTGTATAGAATTAGTTCTCCAGCTGTTAGAGCCATCACTTCAGAATGGTTTATGCAGGCTTAGTTTCATTATTAAGATAATAAAGAACCTAAGAATATTTTAAAAAATGTTTATTTATTTGCTTTTGTTTTTTAAATCTGTCATTGGTTTATCATATCTCAGTTTTCTCAGGGTAACTTTTAATGGTATGTTTATGAAAGTATATAATAAATATAGCAATATCATCATGTCAAAAGGTAATTTCAACATGACTATTCAATTTATAGAATAAAATATCTTATGTAAATAGTATTTCCCTGAAAATTAAAAGTGACAGAAAATATGTTTAAAAAAAGCTAAGTGACAGAAAATATGTATTATATAATTTATCAGTTAAATTTGTATGTGTAATTTTATTATATTAAACAGAATCTTAATTTTTTGTTTTATAGCTTGATTGTATAGAAAGTACAGACTTAACCATAAATCATTTTTTTCTATAGAGAATAGAGAAAAATATAAATGAAAGTTTTAACTTTTTAAAAAGTATTAACTTTTTAACTTTCTCTTCTTCACATAATACCACAGATTTAACTTTAAATCATCAGGAAACTCTAACATTTTTGTATAAAGGTTAATTATATGATTTCTCAATTCCTCTATTTTTTAAAACACCTTTAATGAGTACATGGCCTTGATGAAATTCAAAATGTCATACAAATACTGACATTTTCTAAACTGAACTAGAAAGAGAATGCTTTTGAGTTGTACAGAGAACAAGTGTTCACTCCTACTTTAGTCACACTTGCAGTCAGATTTCCTCTGAAGTTCTTTTCTTGAAAAATTCTGAGAAAATTTATGAATTGTAAAGAACATTAATAGAGGAAAACACGTTAAATCTGGAATATCAGAAAAATTGTATTTAAAATTTCAGAATGGACATATGTTATATAATTTGGACTGAAATTGTAAAGAAAAATATAAAAATTTTAACTTGTGCATTTTAGCCTACTTCTTTAAGATGTAAATAAATTTTAACTTGTGTTCATATGTGAAAATATAAATTACTTATGCTTACCTAATAAGTGTGTATGTATACACAATTGTAACTATAATTTAAGCATAATAGAATATTAAAAGTTAACATACAGTATGCTGTCAGTGATTACCTCTGAGTAGCTGTAAGTGAATTTTATTACTTTAATTGAGATTTGTTTATGTATTCATAACTTTTATAGGGTTATCTTTGGTAATATAAAATGTGCATGTTATTTTTTCTGTTACTGATGCCTTCAGCTGAAAGTAACATCAGAAAAGAGAAAATGGAAAGAAAGAAACAAAGAAAGGGAGAAAGGGAGGAAGGGAAGGAAAAGAAGGAAGGGAATTACCAATAGTAGATGTCAATGATAGGATTTTAGAGAAGCCCCTGTTAATATTTTTAGAAAGATGTTGAAGTATTGAATGCCATCTTCTATGATTAACCCCAGGGAATTATAGAGAAAATACATCAAGCTATTGAGTAAACAGTCAGATAACTTCTGGGGTGACAAGCACTGTTTTAAAATAGTGTATGAGGATTTGGTGGCAGCAGTGGGGATCATGGCTCTAGAATGATAATAAAAGATAGAAATGTCATTTATGTTCCTCCATCTCTGTGTTCCTCTGTGGGTTAATCCTATATGGGACTCTCTGTGCTTCCTGGACTTGGGTGACTTTCCTTTATGGAAGTTTTCAGCTATTATCTCTTCAAATATTTACTCAGGCCCTTTCTCTCTCTCTTTTCCTTCTGGGACCCCTATAATGCAAATATTACCACACTTGATTTTGTCCCAGAGGTCTCTTAAACTGTCCTCATTTCTTTCTTTTTCTTTCCCTTTAAAATCAGTTTGTATTTAAATATATAGCAGTTTCTGGATACCAAAATCATAAACTGTTTGCACATAACTTATTAAGGTTTGAATGGATAAAATCATAAATTTGGGAGGCATCATAGTGATAGTTTACTTCAACTTTCTTCCTAACTTGATTTTATAATATTCTTTATGGAGAGTACTAAGCTTCCAGGGATGAAAAACAATCTTATAATGCAGGCTGTTTCTTTTGAAGAGGGTGATGAACAAAGTTTTTCTTATATCAAATAAAATCTACCTTTTTCCACTGCGGTTCATTAGTTCTAGTTCTTCCCACTAGAACAGCACAAATTAAATTTTCCTCCACACAAACTTTCATATGTCTTCCTTTGGTGTTTTCTTCTTCTCCTCCTCCTCCTGTTTCTCCTTTTAAAATGACTTTATTGAGATATAGTTTACACACCATAAAATTCATCCACTGTCCTCATTTCTTTTCATTCTTTTTTTCTTTTTTCTGTTTGGCGACAATGATTTCCACTACTCAGTCTTCCAGCTCACTGTTCCTTTCTTCTGCCTCATTTAGTCTACTATTGATTACTTTTAGTGTATTTTTCATTTCAGTTATCATATTTTTAATTTCTGTTTGGTTGTTCTTTATATTTTCTAATTCTTTCTTAGAAACTTCTAATTTCTCACTCTGTGCATCCATTCTCCTCCTGAGTTCTTTGATCATCTTTATGATCATTTCTCGGAACTCTTTCTCAGATAGATTGCTTATCTCCACATCACTTAGTTCTTCTCCTGGGGTTTTATCTTTTTCCTTTGTCTGAAACTTATTCCTCTGTCACCTCATTTTGGCTAAATTCCTATTTGTATTTTTATGTATATGGTAGGTTAATTACATTTCTCAACCTTGGACAAGTGGTCCTCTGTAGGAAACATCCTATGCACCCCAACAGTACTCTCCCTCTCATCACCCAAGGGCCAGGGGCCAGCTAGTCCCAAAGTAGTGTCTGGCCTGTGTTTGCAGACATGGTCTACAGGCTGTGGGCCTGTGGTTTTCTTTCTTATGGTGTCTCCCCCCCAGTGGATGAAGTTGCTAAAGCTTTGTGCAGGCTTCTTGTCAGGAGGGGCTGTTGCCTGCCCACTGGTTGGTGGAGCTGGGTCTTGGCCCTCTGGCTAGGCTGTGTCTGGGGGCATGTCTAGAGGCAACTGTGGATTCAGGAAGTCTTTAGATAGCCTATCTGCTGATGCGTGGGGCTGTGTTCCCTGCTCAGTTGTTTGGCCTGAGGCATCCCAGCACTAGACCCTATAGGCTGTTGGATGGAGACAGAACTTGGTGCCAAGATGTCAGCCTCCAGTAGCACTCATGCAGATAAATTCTTCCTTATATGTCCACCACCAGTGTCTATGTCCCCAGGGTGAGCCAAAGCTGCCCCCCCCACCTCCCCAGGAGACCCGCCAAGACCAGAAATAGGTCTGGCCCAAGCTTCTGTCAAATTACTCCTTTTGTACTTGCTCCCAGCCCACTTGAGATTTAATGTGTGCCCTTTAAGATTGAAGTCTCTATTTCCCCCCTATCCTGTGCAGCTCCTGCAATCAAGCCTCACTGACCTTCAAAGCCAAATGCTCTGGGGACTCCTCTTCCCAGTGCCAGACCTTCAGGCTGGGGGGCTTGACATGGGAGAATCTCACTCCTATGGGAGAATGTCTCACTCCTGTGGGAGAATCTCTGCTATCTAGTTATTCTCCAGTTTGTGGGTCACCCACCCGAGGTGTATGGGATTTGTTTATATTGTGAGTCTGCCCCTCCTACCTGTCTTGTTACGGTTCCTTCTTTATGTCTTTAGATATAGATGATCTTTTCTGGTAGGTTTCAATCTTTTTCATCAATGGTTGTTCTGCAGTTAGTTTTGATTTGGGTATGCCCATGAGAGGAGGTGAGCTTAGCATCCTTCTACTCTGCCATCCTGGCTGCTCTCCTGTTTTCCTTTTCTTAAACCAAGCTGAGCTAAAAAGCCTTGTGGGAGTCTAGGAGTCCAGCAGAAATGTTTCAGCACACCATTGGAACAAGAAAAATCTGAATCAAGGTCCTAGAGCTACACCCTACTGTGTGCAGCAGATAGTGGGCAGGACATGGCATCAATCTTTGCTATTCAGAGGAGAAGGAGGCTACCATTTATGACATATCTAAAGTGCACTGTAAGATCTTCCAATCTGGTGCTCTCCTAAGACTTAAAAGGCAACCCTAGGGGTCCATGTTTTTTCTTAATCCTTATCAGGATCTCCAGAGAGCAGAAGTTCCCTCTAAGTTTAAGATATCAGTCCTCTGGAGCCAGAGAGGGAGAATATTCTGAAGCCCAGGATAGGCACAGAGGCAAAGGCCATAGACAGCAGCAGCTGCAGTCACTAGAGAAAAGCTGAAACACCAGAGCAAGAGAGACCAGGTCCAGGATGCTGAGCCTGTTTTTATTTCACTTGCTAGGAGTCTGACTGGTGCTGACTCTAGAGAAAACACTGCCCAATGGGTAAACAATGAAAATACAAAGTTATATGACATCGAACTCCTAGAAACTGTGATCGTTATGTGTGAGAAATGTGAGAAGGGAGTCTCTGGCATCCAGGAAGAGCTGCTACTGGGAGCTATAGTAATTTTTAATTCTCATTCCTTTCACCTTAAAATTATAAAAATGCTTTTATTTTCCTTGTCTGACACAGATTAAAAAAACCAAAATAATTTCAGGTGGGAAATAAATTAATGAATTTATATGAACATAAAATATGAGCATATATACATTAAATCAATTGGGAATATACTGAAAGGAAATAGAAAACTATTTTTAAGGATTATGTAACATTAAGCAGAAATCATTTTTACCAGCACCATATGGGACAGGTATATATGCTTAAGGCCTGTTATAATCTGAAAATGAAGAAAACAATAACATTTTGTTTTCAGAAAGGTAGAATGTGTGGGATACAAGATCTTAATTAGAAATATTGACTTTTAACAAGAGAACTACAACTTCCCCTAAGCCTAAAATCAAGGAACTATGGGTGGACTCAAATATAGGCAGTAGTCTTGAGGGGGAGGAACTTGAGTACATATAGATAAATATGTGCATATATATATATATATGAATATGTATGAACAGTCCTATCTGTAAGAAATATAGTCAATATGTGTATATGTGTATACCTTTTACCAACCTAAATATACTTTTCATGTACACAAAAATATCAGAAGGAGGAAGTTCATATTTAGATTTCTTCTGAAACCAGGAAGAAACAAAACAAAATCATTAACGAGAAGAGTCATATGGGAAGAAATTACATAAATAACCAAATACAGTAGCAATTTAGAGAAAGTAATTTTCCTTCAGGTAATGAAAACATGATAATGATGCTTAATTTTTTCTTTAAAATTTAGAATATTTACTATCAAACCTAAATTTAGAATAATTTTCTTTCATTTAAAATTTGTAAAACACTAGCATTTCATTTTTTCTTAAAAAATTCTCTTTTGGAGGACTTAGTAACTTATTCACTTTAAATGTAAACATTTTTATGTTTATAGGTTTTTACATTTATCTGTGTGCATATTGACTTATATGTCTAGTGATGTAAATTAGAAATTAGGGTTTTATTATTTTACAGCTTATATCACATATATTCACTTATTATATCACTTGTAATTATCAAAACTATTTTGCTTCTCTTAATTTGTACCACTTTCAACTTACTTCCCTGGTAAAACTCTTTTATTGTGAAGAAAACATTTATTTTCTTTCTCAGTTCTTCACAGCTTTGCCCTAACTTATTAAATTACCTGAGATGATAATGTTGCTAGAAAATGTTCCTGTAGTTTTATTTCTATTGAGTTTATTCATGGAACTGTTTAATTATTTATTATATAGGCTGAAGCAACATCTGTCATATTTAGAAATTTTAAAGACAAAATAAGGTTTGCATTATATTTCTCTGAATTACATCCCCACTAGCTATTTTTAGTCATAATAGAAAACAACCATAATTTTATACTGTTTCATGTGTTACAATAAGGAATAATATAGAGTTTTACTTTCAAAAGGATAAGAAAAATAGAATTAGCGATTATAGATATTTTAATTTTCAGGTACTTATCATTTTACCAACTCATAAAAAATTGACAGAAATCCTTTAAACTATAAATCCTTTATCCTAAATTGAATAACATATTAACTTTCTGATAATTTATCACAATGTAATTTTCACATTTGAACCTCATGGATTTGAAGAAGAAAATGGATTATGACTTCATGGAATGGAAAGAGAAATATAGCTATAATTATATTTGAAAATAAAGTGTAGACTAAGATTACATTTCTTTCTAAGAAACCTTATAACCCAGTGGTGGAAATAACAGGCATAGTGATATGCTTTAGTACTTCTCAAAACAATATTAAGTGTAAGGAATAATATTTAACATTAGAAGATGTCAGTGACTAAGAATACAAAATATTTTGTCTCCACTATCTGTGTCTCACTACATATAGCTTTTGACTCAGTGGGACATTTAAAATTGAGATACCTAAGCTTATTACCACATTTGTTTTCATATCACTCTTAAAAAAAAAAAAAAAAAAAGCAAACCTAGTCCACTTTAATTCTAGTGCAATTTCAAGTCTATTACTAGCTGGTCTCACACACACACAAAAAAATCTCTGTGCCTCACTGATGCTCAAAATTATTTTAGGAAGGCATAAGTCCTTTTGTTTAAAACTTAAGGTAATCAGGTAAAATGATTCAGATCATAATGTCTACTTGCTGCAAGTTTCAGAATAATATGTTTTAGTCAGGTAAAATGAACTAGAAATAGGAGAATCAGAGAGCAGAGACATTAGCTGTGTTTAGTGATGCTAGGAAAAAGGGTTACATACAATCTGAGATTGTATGGAAAAAGGATAGACTTCAAGATTTTTGCCTAATGTGAATTCCATTTAAATTCTGGTCAATGACAAATAATAAATATTTTCATTTTTCAAAAATATGCGTGATTTGACAAAGACGTGGATTTTTTTATATTAGCTTTTTATTGTTCATACATACTTAACATGGCTAACACTGCGTGTAACTCATTCCTAACATGATCATTTTAATGCACTATATTTTTACATTACATAATGTATAACTTCTAAAATGAAATGTTTTTAAATGGAAATGATTATACCAGGTTTAACACCACTGTATCTATAGGTACCATATTTTAAAGAATTTAAGATATTCTATTAAGTATCTGAGTAGCAAAATTCCTGAGCCTTATATAGGAGGTCACAATGAAGATGAATGTCTAGAAGACATTTCTAATTTAAACTAAGAAAAGTGCACAATTCTATTGTCAAGAAATTAAAGAAATAAATGGTCAGTACATAGAAAGTTTAGATTATATAGTAGAGTTGTAGCTGCTCTGTGACATTTTTACTACAAGCAGTAGTGATATCAACATTCTTTCAAGATTTTCAAAAAATTTCAAAAAAATTTTCAAGATTTTTTTTTCCTTAGAAATAGAGATGAAAGGTTTTTCATGGTCAGCTAACCCAACTTATTGTTTCTAGACAAAAAAATTTCATAACTATCCAACTTATGTCACATGATATTTCATGATTATAAAACCTGCAGAATGAATTTCCCAGTTTCCATTGTTTCCTAATAATACTAATAATGTTTAGAACTTTTATTAACACTATAGACCAGCCAAACACTGAATCACTCTTCATAATCTTAATCAATTAGCCAGAAACACTTAACAATGGATGTATCAAGCACAGTTCTGACCTACTTTAACAAATGGTATCCTCATGTCCTGATTTAGCTGAAATTTATTAAAGATCTCCAACCAAAAAATCCTTATAGAATCTAGCTTTAAATAAAGGTACATATATTTCAACTAAATAAATGAACACTTAATAAACAATTACTTGGACAAATTACTATACAAAAGCCTGTACAAGTTTAGAAAGTAATCTAGATTAATCTCTGTAATTTCAGAAATAATAATATAATGGAGGGCTTCCCTGGTGGCTCAGTGGTTGAGAGTCCACCTGCCGATACAGGGGACACAGGTTTGTGCTCCGGTCTGGGAAGATCCCACATGCCACGGAGCAGCTGGGCCCGTGAGCCATGGCCGCTGAGCGTGTGTGTCCGGAGCCTGTGCTCCGCCACGGGAGAGGTCACAACAGTGAGAGGGCCGCGTACCGCAAAAAAATAATAATAATAAAAATTAAAAAAATAAAAATAATATAATGGAGAAAATCAACATGTTTAAAGATCCATAAAGAAGAAAGGATAAAGCAGGTTGGGGAAATGCAAGTTATTGAATGCAAATGGACTGAAATTGATAACCATAGAAAAACAATTAGTGTCATTCCATGACAAAAAGAGTGCATTTCGCGGCACCAGAATTACATTAAAAGTCACTTGAGATCAGATCCTGGATGAGATCCTAAATGTATGGCCAATATTTTATCAGTTTTCATATTGCTACAATTAAAATAATGCCTGGAACAAATTACACAGTGAAAAGCATTTTGGATATAATATCTAATTTAATCCTTATATGGTCCTATGAGTGTAACTGGAGGAAGAGGTAAATATTAACACATTATTGACAGTAAGACTGACATAGTAGCCATAATCCAGTCTACAAATGAAATTACATATAACCTTTATAGTTTTGAAAAACTGCTGAATAATTTCTAGCAGAACTTCCATAATTTAAGGTTAAAGACAATAATGGTGAGAATGTGAAGAATGAAACTGATGGGGTAAAGAGTAAAGCAGTTACCCATGATAAAGAATAGAATTAATGCATAAACAGAGAAGATGGAGAGGTAATAGTCATTTGAAGAAATATATAGAAATTGAATTTTCAGGACTTAGTGAATAATTTATTGTGGTGTTGAGAGAAATAGAAAATCAGAAATGAATCCCAGGGTGTAATCAAGAGGGCAATACAGGAAACTTCTGAATTTCTTTCCCATGGGCATACCAAATATATAGCTAAAAATGGATCAATTCACTCTGAGAGAAATCCAGAAACTAGTTGAGTGACTCCTCCACACTGTATGATTGAGAAAATACCCACATTGAAATGGGGAGGAAAGGCTGAGACACACTCTCACCTTAAGCCCAGCCCCAACGTACCTCTTTATAGTTGGGAGAAAACTTCCCACTCCCAGCTTCTCCCTGAGGAGTGAAGGGTTTGGACCACACATATAGGACCCCAACTTTTAAGGCTGCCACCTGAGGGATGAGTTTCCAAATTAGCTAGCTCTGAGAGCCAATGGGGCTGGTATTCATGAGTCCCACAGATGTATAACACTATAACAAAGAAAGACGCAGATGTTAACAGTGACAGAGCACTCCCTATATCTACACCTCCATCCTCCCTGCTCAATGCAAAAATTTCAGAAAAAAACACCAATCTCCCAGTTTTTTCCTGAAAATGATTGGATTGCATTCTTTCAGCTGATGCCTGAGCATCTGGCTTCTAATTAATCTTTATCTAAGACTAAAAAGAAGGAAGGGCTTCCCTGGTGACGTAGTGGTTGAGAGTCCGCCTGCCGATGCAGGGGACACGGGCTCATGCCCCGGTCCGGGAAGATCCCACATGCCATGGAGCGGCTAGGCCCGTGAGCCATGGCCGCTGAGTCTGCGCATCCAGAGCCTGTGCTCTGCAACGGGAGAGGCCACAGCGGTGAGAGGCCCGCGTACTGCAAAAAAAAAAAAAAAAAAAAAAGAAAAGAAAACTCAGAGAAGTAAATCAAAATTAAGGAAGAGACATTACAACTGATAACACAGAAATACTAAGGATCATAAGAAACTACTGTGAACAATTATATGCCAACAAATTTAAAAACCTATAAGAAATGATAAATCCCTAGAAACACATAAATTACTAAGATTGGATCATGAAGAAATAGAAATCTGAAGAGGCCAATTACTAGTAAGGAGATTGAGTCAGTAATCAAAGCCTCCAAACAAAGAAGAGCCAGGATCATATGACATCACTTGGTGATTCTACCAAACACTTAGAGAAGAATTAATGCCAATCCTTCTCTAACTCTTCCAAAAAACTGAAGAAGAGGGAACACTTCTAAACTCATTTTACGAGGTTTGCATTACCCTGATACAAAAACCAGATACGGACACTACAAGAAAAGAAAATGACAAGACAATATCCCTGATGAACATAGATGCAAAAATCCCCATCAAAATATTAGCAAACCAAATTCATCAGTACATTAAAGAATCATAAACCATGATCAAGCAGAATTTATTCCTGTAAAGTAAGGATGGCTTAATACAAACAAATAAAAAATGTGATACACCACATTAATAGAATGAAACATAAAAACATGAAAATCATATGATCTTCTCAATAGATGCAGAAAAAGCAGGTTGACAAAATTAACATCCTTTCATGGTTAAAAACTCTCAAAAATTAAATATAGATGAAATGTACCTCAACATAATAAAGCCCATATATGACAAATCCACAGCTAATGTCAGACTCAATGGTGAACAGCTGGAAGCTTTTCCTCTAAGATCAGGAACAAGACAGAGATGCCCATTCTCCCCTCCTAGCCAGAACAGTTAGGCAAGAAAAACAAAACATAAAGGAAGAAATAGAAATATCTCTGTTTGCTGACGATATGATATTACATATAGAAAACTCTAAAAGATTCCATTAAAAAGTTAGAACTAATTAGAAAAATCAGTGAAGTTGTAGGTTGCAAAATCAATATAAAAAAATCAGTTACACTTCTATACAGCAGCAATGAACTGGCAGAAAGAGAAATTAAATAAACCATCCCTTTACAGTAATTAAAAACAATAAAATGCTGAGGAAAATATTTAACAAACATGGTAAAAGATCTGTACACCAAAAGTTATAAAACATTGATAAAGAAACTGAAGAAAACACAGACAAAAGGAATGATATTCTGTGATCATGAACTAGAAGAATTAATATTGTTAAAATGTCCATAGCACCCACAGCAATCTACAGATTCAATGACATCCCTATAAAATAACCCAATGGCATTTTTCACAGAGATAGGAAAAAAAAAAGATCCTGAAATTTGTGTGGAACCACAAAAAACTCAAGTGCAATGTAATTTTGAGAAAGATGAACAAAGCTAGAGGCATTTCACTTCCTGATTTCAAACTATGCTACAAAGCTGTATTAATCAAATTAGTATAGTACTGGCATAAAAACAGACACATATATCAATGGAACCGAAAAGAGACCCCAGAAATAAACCCACACATATATGGTCAATTACTTTTTGACAAAAGAATCAAGAACATACAATGGGAAATGAATAATCTCTTCAATAAATTGTGTTGACATAACTGGATAGCCAAATGAAAGGGAATGAAACTGAACCCCTATCTTACACCATACACAAAAATCAACTTAAAATTGATTTAAAATGTGAATGTAAGATCTGAAACCATAAAACTCCTAGAATAAAACATAGTGTGTAAGCTACTTGACATTGGTTTTGGCAATTATTTGTTTATATTTGACACCAAAAGCAAAGGCAACAAAAGCAAAAATCAACAAGTGGGACTGCATCAAGCTAAAAAGCTTCTGCAGAGCAAAGAAATCTTCAACAAATTAAAAAGCAACCTATGGAATGAGAGAAAATATTTTCAAAGCACATAATCAACAAGGGGTTAATATTAAATACATAAAGAACTAATAAAACTCAATAGCAATAAGCAAAACACTCAATTAAAAAATGAGCAAAGGATCTGAATAGACACTTTTTTAAAGAAGAAATTAATCTTGAGGAACTGCCATACTGATTTCCATATGGCTGCACCAATGTACAATTCCCCCAACAGTGCCCAAGTATTACTTTTTCTCCACATTTTGACCAGCATTTGTTATCTATTGTCTTTTTGAAAATAGACAGCTTAACAGGTGTGAGATGATATCTCATGTGGTTTTATTTGCATTTCACTGATGATTAGTGATGTAAATCACCTTTTCATTACTCGGTGGCCATTTGTATGTCTACTTTGGAAAAATATCAAGCCTTTGTTTTTGACCAATTTTTCTTTCATACCTGAGACATTAATTCATTTATTTAGTTCACGGAACAAACATTTTTTTCTGTAAAGTTCTGGATAGTAAACATGTTAAACTTTGCTGGCCATACTATCTCTGTCGCCTTTACTCACATCTGCCCTTGTGGTATGAAAACAAGTCAATATGTAAAATAATGCGTGGCTGCAAGTACTGAGCCTGCGCTGTAGAGCCCGCGAGCCACAACTGCTGAGCCCGCATGCCACACCTACTGAAGCCTGCACGCCTAGAGCCCATGCTCCACAACAACAGAAGCCACTGCAATGAGAAGCCCACGCACCGCAACGAAGACTAGCCCCCGCTCACCGCAACTAGAGAAAGCCTGCACACAGAAACAAAGACCCAACACAGCCAAAAATAAAAATAAAATTAAATAAAGAAATGTAAAAAATAAAAAAGAATGCATGGCTGTGGTCCAATGAAACTATACAGACACTGAAAATGAAATTTCTTAAAATTTTTTACCTGTCACAAAATATTATTCTTTTTCAATTTATTTTAACCATTAAAATAATTACTTTTGAAGCAACATAACCATTGAAAGTTCTCAAAATGTTTAATGTCATCTTTATGTATTACAGATTGTGTATTTTGCAAAACTCAGTGCTAAAGTCTTCTACCCATTTGAAGAAATCTCCATTGTTGCAAATCCAAAATAACTTTTCTATTTCTTAATTACTTAGACTTTTTTCATTTAAGTAAACAGCTGAATTAAATAATTTATTCAATGCAATTATTGGGTGATTATTTATCAAGAAACATAATCTTCAAAAGACATTATTAAGAATTACAAAACCAAAAGGCAGATGTAGTTTACTATTAACATAGTCTCATATATATCACTGCACTCTATTTCTTTATTGAAACCCATTCTGAAAAACTGCAGAATCCAAATATATTCACATGACAAACATCAGGGGAAACTGTTGAAAGTGACAATTTCTGATATTTCTTGGAAAAATATAGTTCACATAAGTTCAGTAATCAATTGATGGCCAAAGGTGCAGGAGAAAAATAGTAGAAAGTACAAATGAATTAGAAAATATAAAAGTGAAACATATTAAACAGTATGTAAAATTGTATATAAAATTATATAATACAAATGAGTTGGAAAATCTAATATTGAAACATATTAAACACTATTTGCAAAGTTGTAATCACTATGGTTAGAATCCCATTCCATTTTAAAATATAAATGTAATGATCAAACTTAAAGATATTTATTAACATAGAAAATATATTTAGTGTATATGTCACATCACAAAATAATGATGCTGTATCTTAACAAAGCATAAATCATAATTATTGAATAAACTAATATGTTAGGGTAAATTTAGCCTTCTTTAGCAGCTCACAATACCACAATAGTATGCGGGGCTTAATTTTAATAATAAGGACAGTCGACTGTTAAAGCAGTAGCCAGATTTTTACTTTGAATTCTGACATTCTATATAATCTAAAGATTTTCAAATACTATAGAAGTCTTATAAATTTTAAAAAACACATAAAATTATAAGATAAAGTATTTTAAGTTTTTAAATATATGTTTCTGATTAATTAAACATTAAATTTTCAGGTTTTTAATAAGGATAAATATTGGAAATAAGGTTTCACATATATATGAGAAGATGGTGCTTTCTCCTTGTCCATAATGCAGGGAGAGCATTAAGCATAGAAACACATGACGTACAAGTTATGCCCTAAAAAGACAACTGAATTTAGCATAAGTATAATATTAGTATCCACTGTTCCATTCTTCCAATGCCCAAGAATGGGTCTCAGCTTTTTGAAAGGTTTTGAGTTTTTTAGAAGTTTGAGTGAGTTTTCATGAGATTTGTCACCAGGGAAGGGCAGAGTGACAGGAAAGGAGAGTAAAGGTAAGAAAGAAGGAAAGTCACTTACAACTATCTAAAAATAGTGATTTATATAGATAAGTATACATAATGAAGTAGTCACAAAATTCTCCACCGCACTTACTAGGAGTAAGAAAATACTCAACGGATTAGACTTTTCTTTATATTTGACATTTTAATATAAGGGCTAAGTGTGTGTGTATAATCTTTGAATGCTAAAGCTATAAATGTCAGTTAATGCAGCTATGCTTATCAATGACCAAATATTGTACTTCAAAAAGTATGTCGCCATGATTCATACTATTTTCTGAAAAGAATAACTTTGGTCAAGATTCCAGAGAAAGCTGGACTTGCCTGAATTTATGTATTATTGTATTCTTGGGAAAATAATCAGTATATACCAAAACAATGCAAAATATGTTGTGTTATCTTTTTGTGTAAAATGCAGTCAGATGATACAATTATACTATTACAACCATATTTGATTTCATGATTCTCTATGGGACTTTCAAAATTTAGGGAGGACACAGAACTCTTCATTGTATTACTCCAACCCATATTTTTTTTAAACATGGAACATCGGTAGCCCCTGCCTATAATATTTACACAGTCATGACAACTGAAAATACCTCCAAGCATTTCCAAAATGCATCTTTGTGGGAAATACTGTCCCTCTTGAGAAACATGCTCTAGATTCTGAGTTTAATTGTTATTGAGCATGAATATTGTATTACTTCCTGTAACTGTATCTGAATATCATTCTATATAAGGCAGTGAAAAGTAACATTTACATGTATATTTTTATGAATATGATAATAAATATTTACACTTACCGAGTTTTAGTTTTAAAAATTCAAACGTGTTGCCACATAGATCCATTATATTTCAGACATGCTTGGCCTGAAACATCACACAAAGTATGAGGAATAAACAAATAGAGAATAAGAAAGAAGTGAATAGCATTGATCAGTGCTAAGTTGACAGAAAGTAAATCATAATTTTAAGAGGGTACTAATTTGTTTCCTTTTTGGTAAATGTTTTAGATTGCTGCAAAGCCTGTTAGATATATAACTTCTAAATTTGGTAAAATAATATGATTAATGTTGTATTTTATCTTCTTGTGTACTTCTAGATAAACTAGAAACTAGGTTTACTTCAGGGTTGATTAGATGAGAGAAGACTTAGACTGGGTCTTTGTACACATTGGTTTTAGAAATCAGAGTGAGTAATTTCAAAAAGGTTACAAATGATTCTGAGCCTTCTTGGCCTGTTTCTGCCATTATGCCAAAAACAAGACTGTTGCTGAGGAAAGAAATAGCATCTCCTACAAGGCTCCATCTCAAAGGAAAACCTGGAATCTGAGCCTCTACTCTTTCCTCAGGAAAGTTAAGAGGACAGCAATTATTGCAGTTTTTTTTTGTGGCACAGACCACAGGCAGAGCAGAAAAGAGACATGTTCTTCAGCACAATAGTGGGATATCATTGTGCTTAGAGGACAGGGCCAAATCCTCTCTAACAAAGGGACTATTCTTTCTTCAATATACTATTATATTAGGTTGTTGCCACAGAGAGAAAATAATGTTTTAGACAGTGGTGCTTACTTTATAGACTGCCATGTAAGTGAAACTGAGTTCCCCTGCTGAATTTATAATTAACCTCTCTATCCAAAATGTTATTCCCTTTCTTGTCCAACACCTATTCCCCTCAAGATTGAGGACTATCAGAGAAAAGGGGTGGGGGGGTTTAAAACCCAGGAGGACCCTGCAGGGCCCTCTCAGGAATAAAAGGCTTTCTTTTTCCTTTCCTTTGTAGGAAAAAGCCTTCAGTCTCTCAGGCCTTCTTGAGTTCTAAAGAGCAAGCTCAAGCATTTAAAGATTAGGACTCCTAGTTCCTTCTGAAAGGATGTAGATAACAATATGATGCATATTTTTGAGATAGTGACTACATGCTGACCACAGGCACTAGACCTCAGACTGGTTGGAATTAGAAGATTGAGATTCTGGGGACAACACCCTGTTACCTCACCACCATCCAATCAGAAGAAGATCCATGAACTGATCATGCATCCTATGACCCTCTTCCCTTACACTGTCTTTGAAAACCTTTGCCTGAAAGCCATAGGGAAGTTCTGGTCTTTTGAGCAGGAGCCAGCTGCCTGTTCTCCTTGTTTGATCCTTGCAATAACCTTTCTCTGCTCCAAACTCTGACATTTCAGTTTATTTGGCCTCACTGTGATCTAAGTACATGAATTTGGATTTGATAACATAAAGAAGCCCACTGACATGCCCCTCTCCATTAAGGAAGCTTTGGAATAGAATTTAGTTCAACTTCATTGATTAGTATTCATAACCCACCTTGAGCCTTTACATCTTTGCAAATGCAAACACCTATATCCTCCTGACTAAGACCTCTGATATTAGGTGAGAATGAGAATTTTGGAAGGGATCCCAAAGCAACACTTTCTCTTATATATGTGGGGTGACTTGCCAAAGAGAAGGAGAGGTGTTTGTTTTCAAACTGAAAGGCTTAAAGGTGAGGAGAGAGCATGCAAGTGTGAACATTTAAAAGGGAGAATAAGATGAGGAGTAAAATGATTTTCATGGATACGAACATCTCTAGATGGCATTAAGTTTTGAACTATCTTCCCTTATGCACAAAAATAGAAAGCTTGATTTTGTGAGACCTTCAGACTTTGTTCTTCCTAACGTTGATTTTTCTTGAGGGATTGCTCTAGGGCCTATACTTTCAGTACGTAATTTTTATATGGGCATATCACTCGTCTGTATGTTTTTTTCTTAAGGAAAATAGTAGCTAGAGGATCCATTTAAAGGAATTCAGAGGTCAAGATCATTATCCCCTTGAGTCAACTATGATTAAATGTGGAAAATTTTAATAAATGAATGGAATTGATTATATTCATATTAGATTGGGTGCTTTGTACTTTATTTACAGCACAATTAATTTAGCAACTTCATATTTCAGGATAACCTTAAAAGTCAATTTAGTCAAAATCATGTTATATATTTAAACAAATGGATATTTGATAATTTTTCTTTTATTCCTTACATGTTGACTATTTTTAAAACAAAAAGCTATTATTTAAATAGTAAGGTGGGGAAAAAAAGACAAGACAGGTGACTAAAATTGGGATGGGGGAAATCACAACATCTTTACAACATATTCCATCTAAAGAAGAGGTGAGGCCCTAACAATCATGTTGCAAAACTTAAAATATTGCATTATCCATAGGTATACAGAGAGTATTGGTTCCTAAAATAGTACTTGGTCATTATGATAAACAGACAAGTCAACATTTGTGCAGTCTCTGTGCTATGAAAAGCACATTACTGAATTTATTTTTCAAAACAATCCTGCAATGTAGCTATCACATTCCCATTTTTACAGGTAATGAACTAGGCTCAGACATTGTGAGTAACATACTCTGTGTTTCAATCAGCACCTAATGGTGCAGAGCCCAAATGCTCACGTGTGCTACCCTAGGAGGCATCTCCACCTGCATACCCTCTCCATCACTGTTTACAGATTATGAAGCACTCATCATGTGAATAAATTTACAGTGTAGGGAATAGCATTTACTCTACCCAATTATTATACAACCTATTGTTTTAAAAATTCTATTTAAATGAAATCATAGAGGAATATATTTCTATATATGCCTTTAAATGCTATGACCAACACAATTTTTATGTGTTCTATCATATTTGACCATGCAATTGGAATGCTTATTTCTTTACCAACCTATCAGATTTTAAAATATATTGTTTTACTTGCTCCATTGCTGCAGATATAGCTCAGTAAAATAGTTATTTGTAATTTTTTGCATAAAGGTTAAAAAATGCATGGGCTAAACCAATGTTTTACACTGCTGTGGCCTAACATATAATATCCACTGATATATTTTTTCTTTTGAGCTAAATTTAATACAATTATTGATAGAACTAAACAATTAAAAGATGAATGCTGGATAATAAAAATTTAAAAAAAATTAAGTTTATAAGGCTGTATAAATGAGTAAAGTTCTAATATATATACAACTTTTTTGAATTATGTAAGTCTCTGAGGAAAAGATACCTGAGATATTCTGGAAAAGGAAATATTGATAAAATTGTCAACTCTAACACCTTTAAAATTTTTTGTTTTAAATTTATATAGATAGAAATATATAAATAACATAACTGAAAATTAAAATGCATATTTTCAAAAATACTGGCAAATTCAGATATGACATAACTCAAGGTTCTGTTTTTTTGGAAACAACTATATATTCCACAAAAGGCATTAAATTTCCTCAGAAGACCAGTACAGCTGTGAGAAAGTGATGCCGAAAGTGCATCCTCTATACACAGATGGTTAATCGAATCTCAAGACAGAGTTTTGGGTGAGGTAGAAAAGAATAGCTTTGTTGCTTTGCCAGGCAAAGGGGGACACAAGCAGGCTCCTGACCTTGAAAATATGTGTCCCCACCTTGGAGAATTTGATGAAGAGTTTTATAGCAATGGTTCAAGGGTGGGGTTGCTGATAAAATTAGGGTGTGTGCAGGGCCTCAGTCCTTTAGTCTAGTCTCAGGTAATCTTCTTGATGAGCTTCTCTGGTAACTTTAATGTAGCCTCAGGTGATCTTTCTCCGGTATGAAGAATGCTGACATCTTAAAGAGTTTAAAGGAATTATTATGTGTATTCCTTGAGGTGGGACCAGGACCTTTCCCCAAGGCTGCACCATTGTTTCTTGGCTGCCCCTCCCTTGTCAGCATCCCTTCCCTTCCCAGATTAGCAACTGTCTGAATCTGCCCTTTGGAACTCAGGGAAGGTAATGGAGCTGGAGGTCTCTTCCCTACAAGAAATGGGGGACAGAAAGTCTTCCATGCCCAGGAACCCCACAGGGTTTTGCTCGGCTTCAAAAGAACCATCAAAAAAAATCAACATCAGGCACTGTGGACACTTATGGTAGCATGGCCAGTAGTTTCTCTGAAGATCATCCTGGAGAATCTCTGAAATTCTGTCAGCAGTCAAGATTCTCCCTAACTGGTACATTAATAAAGTAAAAAGAAAGTTTTATTCAGGATTGCTTGTCAAGAATAGTTTTGAATTGTCTGCAGCACCTTAAAAGAAAGGGCTTAAAATGAGGGTAATGCACTGCTACTCCTTCTCATTAGTTGGGAATGATTTAAATGCATAATTACAACGTTTAACTGGGAGGTAGCCTAATACATTGGAAAAGCAAAACATCCATTGAATGAAGTGAGTTCAGCAATGAGTGTATTTTTCTATGTGCTGGGTGCAGGTGACCACCTGAAATAGATGAGAAATAATTTTGATCATGGAAAAATAAAAGAACCCAGAAGATATAGTGAGATTTTTCAGGAAATATTTAATAATGTCAAATAGACTTTCATATTTGGCTCAGTGATTACTTTTAATATTTTTACTCTTTAGTAGAAAACTCAGATTTCACCAGGACACAATCTAACACAGCATTAAATTCTTTCATGCTTCTAAAAAGTTTGAGCTGTATATTTTGGATGCAGAGTTACTGCTTGCATAGAGCAATACAGATCTGACCACCCATGTAGAGAAGGCTGGTGCTGAAGAATCCCCAAGAAAGATAGGAAATAAAGCTAACCTTTCAGAGTATCTTGATGGTTATCAAACATTACATGGTGTGAAGAAAAAGGGAGTGGCATCAAGAAACATTGCTATTGCCTGATACTTTTAGATCATTATGTCAATATGGAAGGGAGGACACCAAGAGCCCTGGGAGGAGGTGTATGTATGGCTGTGTGGGGCAGAGTTGTCTTAAAATATATTAAGACATAATGATATTGGAACAAGTGGATTCTGTCTTTTTCATTAACTACCTGTGTGAAGTTTACGAAGTTACTCTGACTTTCTGAGCATTATTTCTAAAATCCAAGATTGAATAATTAAATGACATCTCAAGTTTCTTATTACTTTTAAAATTCTGTTATTTTAAAATTCTCAGTTTTCACTTGTTCATGTTTTCTGGCATAGAAATCTGATTCTTTAGTTATAAAGTAATTCATGGAGATGTAATGCATAGCACGTTGACTATAGTTAATAATGCTGCATTGTATGTATAAAACTTGCTAAGAGAGTAGATCTTAAAAATTCTCATTATAAAAAAAATTGTAACTATGTGTGGTGATGGATGTTAACAAGACTTATTGTGGTGATTATTTTGCAATATATACAAACATTAAATCATTATGTTGCACACCTGAAACTAATATAATGTTATATACCAATTACATCTCAATTAAAATAAAAGACGTTTTTTCTTTAAATACAACAACTAGGTAGAACATCTTTGTTCTGTAGATTTAAATACTCTATTTAAATACTATTTTAATTCATAATTCTTGACTTTTCTCTCATTATATTTTTTCACATCTTTCCTTTTATTGAAAAAAATTTTAGAAAATGGCAGTTAAAGGGCACACACAAATCAACAGAGATATATTAGTGGACAACCTAGGCAAGATAAAACTAAAAAATGCCATTAGCTTCTTGAATTGTTTAAAAGCACAAAATGTAACAGGCAGAAAATTTGTTTTAAATTAAAAAGCTGTGGTTTTTTTCCCCAATTCTCCCCAAGTCAGACATATACACACCCACAAAAATAGTGTGTGAAGGAAAGCTGACATACACAAGAAGTTGTAACCTGAATTAAGAGAAACAGCCATTGAAGCAGGAATTAACACAATAAAGTCAGCAACAGGTTAACAGTTTTCAAAACTGAGTCCTCAAATACTGCATGATGCAAAGCTATACCATATAAAGTACTGCTAGGTATGAAGGAAGGAGTCTGTACCACTTTTAGCAAAAATGCTTTTCCAGAGAAGCAAATCAAAACAACACAATCAGCAAACTAAAGAAGCTATAGCTAGATATTAGAGCTACAACTTCTCCTATCTGACCTAGAAAGTCCTATTTATCCAGAATAGACTAAATTTTCAGGACAAATTAGGGACTTTTTTTTTTTAGCATTTCTTACTTTATCCATTTTAAGTTCTGTTTCTTTCTTCCATACCCCTTAATTCAGCATGATTCAGCAGAAAGATGGCTGGCTATAGAATTGGCAATTTTTTTTCTCTGTGGTGAGACTGACATTAAGCCTGGATATTTAAGGCTTGTATGCATCCATAACAGTGTTCTGCTGTGGTCAAAATCTTAACAATGAACTTGGTGAACTCGGCTTCCCATTGCTGCTTTGTTCTTCCACTGATGAAGGTCAGCTTTAGAGTGTATTTTTCACCGAACATTTTGAAAATGGACCAAATATCATCAGGATACATCCCTGTAGAATCTTTCCTGGGGCTACAAGAAAGATGCTCTTCTCCTTATATGAGGTATAAATGGTCAGGATCTGCATCATCACAAAATAGGATATGATGCACAAAGCCAGAACAGGCTTGGACTCTGGGTCCAAATCAAAGCCACTGTGGCAAAGAAACAAGAAATGGTACAGATGGTGAGGCAACCATCAGTTAGACCAAAATTCTCCACATACTAGTACATTTTGGCAGAATCATTCAAATAATTTTCCACAGCTGACACATCCCATTTGTCAGTTTTTACAGGCTTATCATCAATCTTCCACTTGTCCAACAAGCCACTATGGCTACTGCCTGTCCCATAGCTGGGGCTGTTGTCGAATCCCAATTCATGTGCCTGACACACAGTGAGGCCCAACAAACAAAACATTGGAGTTTGAAGGGGAGAAAGGTTTATTTCAGGGCCAAGCAAGGAGAATGCGGTGGCTCGTGCTCTAAAGACCTAATCTCCCTAATAGTTTTTTGTTTTTTTTTTTTTTGCGGTAAGTGGGCCTCTTACTGTTGTGGCCTCTCCGGTTGCGGAGCACAGGCTCCGGACGCGCGGGCTCAACGGCCATGGCCCACGGGCCCAGCCACTCCACGGCATGTGGGATCTTCCCGGACCGGGGCACGAACCCGTGTCCCCTGCATCGGCAGGTGGACTCTCAACCACTGCGCCACCAGGGAAGCCCTCCCTAATAGTTTTTGGGGAAGAGATTTTATACAAAATTTGGGGGGAGGTCTGCAGAGTGTGTGGCCTTCCTCTGATTGGTTGGTGGTGAGGTAACATGGTGTTCCAGGAATCTCAGTCATCAGCCTTCTAGTTCCAACCAGTCTGGGGTCCACAGGCTGTGCTCAGCCTAAAGTTACCATCTTCCACCTGGGTGGGGTCCTTAGTTCCTGTAGAAGAATTTAGAGACATGTACCAAATTGTTATGCACATCTCCTGAGGAGGATCCAGGATGAGGCCCCACCCTGCACTATTGTTTCTCTCTGCATTGCCTTACTCCCCTAATTAGTAACTGTTTGAATCTTCCCTTTGGAACTCAGAGAAGGTCTAGGAGGCTGAAACATTTTCCCTACAAACAAGAAGCTGGTGGGGGAGGACTTCCCTGACGGTCCAGTGATTAAGACTGTGTTCCCAGTGCTGGGGGCCTGGGTTCGATCCCTGGTTGGGGAACCAAAAACCCACGTGTTGCACTGCACAGCCAAAAAGAAAAGAAATGGGGGACACAGAAAAGCTTTTGTACTTGGGAGGGGCCAAGAGTGTCCTGCTCTGTTTCAATGCCCAGTTTTATTTGATATTTCTCAATCTTGAGGAGCATAAGTGTTGGACAAGAAAAGGAATAACATTTTGGATAGAAAAGTTAATCATAAACTCAGCAGAGGAACTCAGTTTTAGTGGGACTCGTGTTCAGGGCCACTGTCAGCCCCACTACTATCTCTGCCACCATCTTGTCTCTTTCTCATTATTTCTTTCAGTTGATTCTTCTACTACATTTTATACAACTGAACCTGCACAACCACACAGGCACACAAATACATTCTCATAGTAGAAAATTCTTTGAGCTGCATTTAAAAATAACAACTGGGGCTTCCCTGGTGGCGCAGTGATTGAGAGTCCGCCTGCTGATGCAGGGGACACGGGTTCGTGCCCCGGTCCGGGAAGATCCCACATGCCGCGGAGCGGCTGTGCCCGTGGGCCATGGCTGCTGGGCCTGCGCGTCCAGAGCCTGTGCTCCACAACAGGAGAGGCCACAACAGTGAGAGGCCCGCGTACCGCAAAAAAAATAAAAATAAAAAATAAAAAATAAATAAAATAAAATAACAACTGAAAAGAATGTAAATATATATGTATCTATTTAAACTACTCAGAATTCTGAAAATAAGTTATTTTAAATAAGTATTTCAGTAGACAAGAAGATGTTGCTATTTAAAATATATTCAACAATTAATAGACTGAGTAAAAGGAAGGCTAAAATTTTGATTCAGGATGAAATTTTTGTCTAAATGAGTTAAGTATGAATGGTATTCCTAAATTGTGAATATAGTAATTAATTCATTTTTCTTCTTTGGAATCTCATAAGTGTCAGTTCAATTTACAAAGCTATACTCAATTTATTTACAAATATTTGCATTATCCCACTGTTCTATCAAATTCAGTTACTATCCAACCAAGTAGTAAAACTACCTGTTGTCTTTTTTTATTGCTTTTAGTGTCTTTGAAACAACATTAATTTTCTCCTGAAAAATAAAATTTGTAATTTCTATATAGATGGATCCTACTAACACTGGATGACGTGAAGGATGACACTTTTAGTCCATATTTGTGAATCAGATAATACTATACCAATAAGATAAATTCTGACAAATTTCATTTGATACTATGACATAGAAGTTCAGTTTATGTTGGCTGATTATACATGAGTGTATATATGACTATATATGAGTGTATATATGATTATATATGTGTATATGTTTGTATATGCATATATACACACCCATATATATATGCACACACACGGTGATCACACCTATAATTTTATAAGTATAATTCATAAAGTCATAGATGTTTAAGGGTTGTTCTAACAAGCAGATAATATTCAAACATATCCTTACAATTTTGAAAATTAATGTATACAAATTATTGCATGTCAGAATTTCCTTGACAGATTGCTATAATACTAAATGGATATATAGGACAGCTGTTGCTATAGCAACAGGATAGGCTTAGGGAACCAAATATAGGATAATTTTTTTAAAATGATCGTACCCATTCACCTCAATCCACATACATGATAATTTTTTCTTCTGTATATACATTACTGGCTATACATTATTATCAATGATTTAAAAAATAAGGTTTGTTTGTACTTCTCTGATATATTTATATATAAGTACATTATAAAAACTTTTTAAAAATTGAGACTTTGGTTTTCTGCTGATTATTTTCTCTTGTTTATGTTATGGTTTGATTTTCATGAATAACTGTTATATAGACACATGATAGATGTAGAGATTTATATTTTTGTAATTTTGTATGCAGTTTAATTCTTATGAGAGAATAGAACTATATATCTCAATTTCAGATGTATATATATATAGATAGATATAGATATGTTCTAAACATTAACATAATACATGATAGATGTAGAGATTTATATTTTTGTAATTTTGTATGCAGTTTAATTCTTATCATGAGAGAATAGAACTATATATCTCAATTTCAGATGTATATATATATAGATAGATATAGATATGTTCTAAACATTAACATAATTGACATTTGGGACAAAGTAAATTGGTCCTCTTTATTAGGGGAGGCTGTCCTGTGAACTCTAGGATGTCTAACCACATCCCTGGTCTCTATCCACTAAATGCCAGTAGCATTAATGCCAGTAGCTATTAGTGGATCCCCCACCACTTCCAATTTCGAGAAACAATGAACGTATATAATTCAAGCAATGTATACCAAAGATGTCTCCAGATATTGCCAAATGTTCCCTTGGAGACAAATTGGCCCCTGTTGTGAAAAGCTGGTCTAATGTTTTAAAAATATTTCATACCAACCAAATATATATTAAATATTATCAACAATAGATTAAATATTTAATCATTTGAACTATTTGAAAAATCCACATACATCTTTGTCTGATGAATTTTCATGGACTCTTCCAATCATTCAAATCTTGGGTCTTTAAAATATTTTAAAATATTAGATAAATAAGCAAATTTTCTTTCCTATAAACAAGTCTTTTAATAATATGTAGTAAGAAAAACACATAATATATAAGTTAGGAACTTTAAATCATCTACAATTTTATAATATTTACAAGCTAATTAATTAACTTGCCTTGGTTTTATGTATGCTGGTAGATGACATGATATTCCTTAATATGAGATGGGCAGTTTATTGCTAAAGCAATAGCAGTAGCCAGAGAATCAGTTTTATTTGTGTTAGATTTCTGAGTTCCAATTCCTACAGGGAGACCCAAAGAGTCAGAGGATAACTGGACAGGTGGGGTGGATTGTATTATAGGAAAGGAATGCTGAGTTTAGAGAATTCAAATCTCTTCTAAAGGGGAATTAGTATGCCTGCCCTTTGATCTAGAGGGTGACAATATCTCTATTTTCAATACTGTTTGCTATAAAAATGTCCTTTAAAAAAGATATCTGGAAGAAAAGGCAGTCAGTTCTTTGCTTACAAATATACAAAACATAAGAGACCCAGGAAGAATTGTTTCCCAACAGGTACTTCATATAGATAGATTGCATGAAACATAAACTTGAATTTAATTATTGCTAAATAAATGAAACAATTTGAAATCAAATTTGACTGACATGTACTGATTTTATCATCAGGACAAAGATATATATAACCTATATAAAACAAATAAATACAGGCTCCAAATTTTAAAACACAAGTAATTGTGCTTTTAATTACCTGACTTTTTTCCACTTCTAGAAAAAGAATATCCTGTGGTATTTACAGAATCAGACTTGGGAGCTAGCCTGTCTGGATTCAGATTCTGGGTTAGCTACTTAACAGTGATATGACATTAGAAGAGTTTTCTTTCTTTAGCTATTCATTGTTCAACTTCAGTTTTTTCTGTAAAAGAGAGAAGATACTAGTACTCATAGCACCAGCTGTTGCTAAAATTATAAGTGGTAATTCATGTAATGTATATCATGTAGAACAAAATAAATAATAAATGCTACTTATTGTTATTTCTTCTTTATTGTATGAGTGAATTCAGTGTGCAAGTCACTGAAGCAAACATTGAAAATGCCAAGATATATAAGACACAATCCTTGTTCCTAGGAAGATGATGGTTATTGGATGAAACAGTCACCAAAAGTTATTTTTATCTTTTTACATATGGTAAAGATATATAGAAAGTACTGTATTTTTATTAAGAAGATTCACAACTTTCTATGCTATATAGGTAAAGAGAAATGTAAGTATAATTTATATATTTTTAAGAAAAGATTCAATGGATATTTTAATTTAGCCTGAAAAACAAGTATTTCATATTTCACAAAAACACAAAAATAAACCATATTTTGAACTATGGTGTTTTGGAGATTGAATAGAAATTACAATGAGATAATGTCATTGCTTTATTTTTTTAAACCATTTAACTTAGACTTACCGTTAGAGTACTCATTCTAAAACTTTACTATGCTGTATATCATTGCTTTATTCTAGCAATTTAGTGAAATAAGAGCAGATGATTCTAACATTTATTTTATTACTGTCTCCTCAAAACAATTTTAAAGGAGTTTTCCTTTTTTATCTGATTTCTTGGAAAATAAATTTATATCTAATTGGGCCTTATATTTAAGTTTTTGTTCTTCTGAATATCTTTGTGCTCTTTCTGGGTTTAGTTGCAGGCTCTGTTTTTTGTTTTTTTTTTTTTTAATTTCTAACTTGTCCTTAGCACTAATATTCCAAAAAAATACAAGTGAGCTTAATGTTTTCTGATATCACTTCACTTTTTTTTTTTTTGTGACAATTTGGCATACCCTGTTTCTTTTACTTGAATTATCCACCACCTTCATGATTCAGTTCACACAACAACTCAGCAAAAATTCTCCTTGATTATCTTAATGCAAACCTAGTCCATATGAACTTCTATAACAATCTTCCATCTTTCATTCATTCATTTTTTTTCATTTAACCAATATTTGTTACACATCAACTATGTGCCAAACACTCTACAATGTACCTAAAAGGGAGATTAAATAAGACACCAACCCATCCTCTCCATGAACTTGAGATTTAGAAGTGAACATCGGTATTTCAACTCATTAGTTTCTTTTCATTTAATGACTTAAAGTAGATTGTTAGCCATGTGCAAAGGAGCACACAAAGGTGATGAATAAGCTTGTACTTGAAAATAATAAGATATAGCTAATAGATAAAACAGGAAATAAATTCAAGACAGAGGAAGCAGAAGGGGGAAAAAGATAGAGAGTAGTTTAAGAACAGGGTGTGTTTTATTGAAATCATAAGTTGGGTGTGTTTGGATTACAGGTTATGTGATAGGTGAGAAGTTGGCGTGGTTCTCTGGGTATTAGTATAGAATGGGTCCAGTTATTGGAGAACTGACATTGCATGCTATTATTGTGTTAGACTTTATTATTTGGGCAATTTTAAGTAAGATGTGACAAAATCATATTGATTTTGAAGACATTTGACTCTGACAGTAATATAGAAACTATATATGGGGAAATCTGAGTTACTTAGAACAAGAACAGTTTGGTTTGTCTGATACTACCCTGACTAATGAAAAAAAAAGGGACTATTCCCTTCAAAATGTGTTTTCTCAATTTCTCTTTAGGATTGTGTTTTGTACTCCCTTCCTTTTATTTTTTACCTCTTTATATAACAGACACAATGGAGATACTTGAGGTACTTAAGAAGAACAACTCCATGTGAGCAAGGGGGAGAATGGAAGGTGATGAAGTCACGGGGTTAATGTGGAATTAATAATATATATTGTATAATTATAAGCAATATGTATTACAACACACACACATGCAATTACAGAACTAGATCAAATATGTTTGCAGTATCAAAAAATAGAAATAGACTATCTCACTTATTAAAATATTTGTTTCACATGTTATATATGATATATAATTTTATAATATTGCATATATTTACTTTATAGTCTCTTTGCTTTTGGTATGCAATATTTTTTGGTCTAGTAACTACTTTTATATTAATGTCTTATAAATACACATACTTCCTTGTTGTATAACATTGTATATTGGCTTAACGGACATTAATAGATTTACATAGAAATATCTTCTTCTACCTTATTTTTTTTCTAAATATCTGATTTAAATTTTTTTCATTCCATGTTAGTATCTGTAAGGCAGCCAATTCTACTATTTATTTATTCTAGCAATTATCTGTTTTTCCTAGTTTTATTTTTATCTATTGGAGACTTTAATATTTGCATCTATTGCAATCACTCATTCCTAGATTCTTAAAAACATTAAATGCTCCCTTCCAGAACACATAATAAATCGTCTTCAAATTTTTCTTATTTATCTATATCTTATTCTAAGAAATGGTGTATAAGATCAGTATTCCCTGAGTTTTTGCATTTTTATTGTCTGTTTGTTTCATTTATTCTTGAAAGACACTACTGCTTGATAGAAAAACCAGCTATCCTAAAAATGTTACACCATTCTGTTTTGGAATAAAATGTTGCTTTAAAGAACTGATTTTCTTTCCCATATAAATCACTTGATATGGACATCCAAAATTAATTTTTGATTTTCTTCAAAATTTTTCTGTGTGTTTTAAAATCAACTTTTGTACTGTTACTTGGTTAATTTTCACCTTTTGTTACTATATATATATATATATATATATACATAGGTGAATGGGTAATAATTCTTACTGATTTTTCATGCTTAAATGAGTTGTGTTTTCCTAGGTTATCAGGAGGTACTTAAAGTGATAGAACAGGTTAGCTTTCCCAGTCTAATAACTAATGTACAGATTCCTCCCTTTGTATTTTTACCATGAGGTATTGAAAAAATGTCTCTTTGTGAAGTCACATCTCTATCACTCACAGATAAATCAATTCAAAGGTACTTTCTTTGTACCATTTTTATCTTCCAGAGCTCTACAAACCTTTCCTTTTAAATGGGTCTCTTGTTTCTGAAGAATGTACTTTGCTGCTATACTACATTCTGAATTTATCATCCTCGGAACCTCTCTTCCTTCATATTACTTCTGTACATCTGGGAGGCCCAGCATTTGTGCCCACCACTTCTGCTGCCTGCAGTTTGTGGTAAATTTCTATCAGTTGGAAAGGGGGTAGTTTTATCTGCACTTTTCAACAGCTTGAAGCTGGTGTGGATTTTGAATTTTGTCAGTTTTCTTAGATTTGTTCACCTGGTAGCTACTCAGCCAAGTACCTCTCTTTTGGGGTATAAATTTTATTGGCAATACCTTCATTCTGAGACTTGTTAGATCTTTCAGTATTGTACTTTCCCTCTATCACTTCTACAGAGAAGTTGCTGATCCTGGTCACATATGCCTATGTTCAAGAGTTGATGCGGTTCCTTCTTACCTAGTGTTGTTGAAGATGCCATATATGGATTTTTTTTTCCTTTTACTGTACAGTCCAGTCTGTCTGTTGACTATAGTAAAAAACAATCATGTTTGTACTATATTTTTGTCAATGGGAATCTTCAGTGATATTAAAAGGCATGTAATTGGATGATGCAGCCTAGAAAGTAAACACAGATAAGAGGTCCCCAAGAAACTGTTACCTATACGAATTGGAAAGTGGAAAGGACAGAGTAGAAGACAGCAGTGTAGGAAGTCAAAGAGTTGGCATTTTGGAAACCAAAATTAAAAATGTTTCAACAAGGGTATGCTGCTGATAGGTGAAGTAAGATAAAAACTAATACAAGATGGGATTGGTTTTATGTTAAAATAGTAAAACACCTCCATAAAAATTTTAAAATCTGGTGTCACTCTGGTCAATATTGCAGATGCTCAACTCAAGGGTACCCTATTTTTTTTAAGGATTGGTTGCCAATATTTGTCCTAAATATTACAAATGCAAATGATATTTGTGGATTTTCCAATTCAGAAGTATTTCTAGACTCCACACTGGAATGAATCATATCCAATAAGTTAGCACAAGGAATAGAATTATGTTTTCATATTGAATTTTTTGTTGTATTGTGCCAGTTACTGATTTATCGCCTTTCAGCTCCAAATTAACCCTGTCAGATTGCTCTGTGAAAATGGTACTTGACATTTTAAATACTTTTTTTTCCATTCCAGGTGGCAGGAAGCTCTGTCAGTAGAAGGGGCTGAAGAGACATTCCACGAAGAAGGGTCTTTTCTTCCTAGCACAGGTCTGCTCACTCATAGCAAGCGACTCCTACAAGCACTTTCCCCTCTTTACTGCCCTTTCCTGTGAGACACGGGAGAACAGCACTAAGCAGCCAGAAGCTTCTCCCAGCGTATAGGCCTTCACCAGGCTCTCTGGTAGCAGTCTCTCATCTCCTTCAGTGCTTGTAAATTCTCCAGTTCCCAGCTCCTGCAGTGCACGCTGTGAGCACTCAGCTTTGGGTACCCTCCCCCACCACTTTTCCCGACCATCCGGCAGTTTTATAGCAGAGTCCCTCGGACCCCTGCGTCACATCCGGCTTCCCCAGTGCCCTGCTTCTGCACTGCATGACAGCCAGCAGCACCCAACAGGGAACAACTTTCTCTGGCACCCCAGAGGGTAGATTTCTGGCAGGTTCTACCACAAGTGGAACAACACAGGTACATCTCTGCCATTCAGTGAGTCACAGGGGTGCTTTCTCCAAGACCCGGATGTTGGTCTAGGGGAAGCAGGAGTCTTCCATGGGCATTCTGTCTCAGCCCTAGGGTTAGTGACTGCTTTTTCTATAATTAGAGTTCTCTTTCTTAATAGTCAATGCCTCCTTACTCTAATAATTAATAATTCTTGATATTAAACTTCCCTGTTCAAATTATTGTGTTGTTTCTCTCTCCTGATTGAACATTAACTAAGTATGTATGCAGGACAATGCAAAATTCAGAGTCCACAATTCCATTTATTGATCTTATACCATAAGTTTAAATTTGACTCTCTCAATATTTTATCATCATTATGGTTGTAAGCCTAATAATCATCACCATATTTTGTATTGCATATATAACATGAACCTGGCACTGTTTTAATACATTCATATGGTTATCAAGTCAATTAATCCTTACAAAAAACATGTAAGAAAGATAATATTGTTTTCCTTTCTTTAACAGATGGATTAACTGATAGTAGGTAGGTTAAATAACTTTGTCCAAGATTATGTATCTCAGTTAAGTGACAAAGCTGAGATTCACATACAGTATGTCTGGCTCCAGAGTCTATGTTATCAGCACTATGTGTAATTCCATTATTTTTCCTTTTAAATATGTGTTTGTAACAGGGAAGAGCCAAATCTGACTACATGTTGGATCTGTTTCTTTTACTTTAACCTTTGCTTTCTGCTGCTTTTGTTCACTAAAAGGATACTGTCTATACATAATGGCCTGCCTCGGGGAACCCTGCCCCTCCGCCTGAATGTTAAACCAAAGTGCCTTTGTTCAGGGAAACATCCGGACCCTGTCCATCTGTGGATGGTTGCAAGAAGAAGAAGAAATTAACACATCCCCTCCCCAAGGCTGGCCATTCCATCTGATATTTCCAAATTTATGGCCTTTTTACTTCCTCATCACCTCACCCTCTCTGTGCTATAAAAGAAGCTGGCATCCAAACCCCGATAAGATGATTATTTTAAATGTTAGTCTGCCATCTTCTCGGTTTGATGGCTTACCAAGTAAAGTAATAGTCCTTCCTCAACACCCCATCTCCTATTTATTGGCCTGTTGTGTGGTGAGCAGAGCAGCTTGGACTCAGTAACATGTTTATTTTCATTATAGTTAAAAACTACCTGGAAAAAAATACAGTGTATCCAAATTTCACAAGTCACATACTCAGCTAATTGACTAGCAAATTCTTACTGTCCTGGATTTTCCTTCCTGAGACCCACCACTTATCAGTATTTGGTTTTTGTGTAACTAAGTATGTGTTTTCTGCCTCACTTTGTAGAATATAAGCTGCTTGAGGAAAGAGTCATGTCCATCTCATTCTTCTTTAAAGCTTAGCACAGTGCCTGCTTGTGTTTTATGAATAAATGCATAATGGAAACTAAATAATTCTCCCCAATTTTATTTTTATAATTCGTACCTTTAATCTGGAGTAAATTTTTCTTTGGGGGAGAAAAATCTGTTTTTACATGTATGAATCATTAGACTGCACTAAACTTTTAGTTCTTCTCTCTTCACGAGGTATGTTAACACCATTCTCTTAAAGGAAGTTCTATTATTTTACTATTAAACTACTGTCTATATTTGATAGTTTCTGAACAGTTTGTGCTCAGTAAAATTTGTTGATGGATTCTTTAATCTACATTTTTAACTCTAAACAAGGAAGCATAATGAAGTAATACAATGCATTGCATTTTCTAGGTGCCAGTGCTTGGAATTATGTGTTCCTTCTAATCATGCTATGTTGAGGAACTGGAATGTACAGTATCATTTTGAGCCCATAAATGTGGCATGTTGCATAATGAAAAAGAAAAAGTGGCAGTTGTTCAGAGATATGTTGGTGGAGCCTTACAGCAGAATTGTGACAAAGAATACTGAGGGCGAGCTAGAGGATATTTTAAGCCCTGCTTTCATCTCTTATTTGTTTCTTCTCTAGTTCTATGTTTTAATTAAAAGAGTAAATTGAAACAGCCTGAATCTTTTAGCACCAATGTTCTCAACGGATGTTACACAGCCAGATGGGTTAAGAATCAGGCATCTACAGCATAATTTTCAGCCAACTAGTCAATGATTAGCACTCTGGCCCTGGAAAAAATCTCATAATCCCTTTGCAACAGTTTCAATACTGGCAAAGTGTAATGGCAAGTTTGTCAGCTCACATTCCACTCACTAGGAATAAAACATCTCTAAGCAACACTCATGACAAAGGACTTCTGGATTCACTCCAAAACCAGTACTACAAAGGTAAATAGTTGACAGATCTTGATGATTATTTCAAATCAGGATACAAGAATTGTATTAATATTTAAGGGCCTGTAAAACATTTAATCAAATAATAATGAACATGCAATATTTGGTCGAAGAGTAGACTTATATGTATATATGGCAAATAGGTTAATCACTTCAGCAGACCAGCTCACTGACACTTTTCACTTTCATTTACCTATTTCTATGTAAGCAATTTGTGAGATTTATAACTTCAGATATGAACGTGGCTTAAAACATCAAGTTGAATTTTGATTTGGACAGTTATGGCCTTCATAAAATTGTTACAGACACATTTTTCTTTATTGTACTCAAGGATCCAAAACAAACAAAATCTACAGTTAAAAATATATATATATTATCAAATTAAAGCAAAAGTAATCTGTTAGATAAAAGCAACAAAAAAGTTCCAGTTTCTTTACATGCCCTTTTCCTATATATTGCTATGGATATTAACTTTGGTTAGATTCCTTGTTCTTACATTATTTTTAAGTAAAGTGGACTGAAAGCAAAGATCCTGAGGGAATAAGACAGAGGGTGTACTTAAGAAAAAATATTACATTGTATTACTGCTCAACAATGTTTATTTTGTTTGATACCACATAGATTTGGAGGAAAACCCTTCTATTGCCCTTGTATTTTCCTAACTATGAACATCATAGATTTGCTTTCACATCTTTTTAAAGTTTACATAGATGCAGTTATACAAACTATACTCTTATGCATGGCTTCAATCACAACGTAGTATTTGTGAGATTAGTAATATTGCATGAAGTAGTTCAGTCATTTTTATTGCTATAATCTAATGTATTAAAGTTAAAGCTATTTACCCATTAAAAAAAGAAGCAACAAAGTATTCTCCCCAATTCCTTGTTCTGATGGAACTGCACAAGTAATACTAAGGCAGTTCAGATATATATTTTCAAGATAATCTGCACATATGAATTTCTGTTTAACATATTTATGTAATAATACCATCTGAATAAACCCATGCCACCATTCATGAGTGGATTCTCTTAAATTGTAGAACCCTAGTATTAACACTCTGAAGAACTGGTATTAAAGCAGAGCTGGATTGACCTCTATTCCTTCATCTCCTTTCCTTATACTTCAAATCACTTTTATATTCTGGCTCATTTATGTTTCATAGCTAACATCTTATGTGTGTGTGTGTCTGTATGCTTTAATGAGGAATAAAAAATTACTTCAACCAGAAGACCCATATTGGGTTCAACAAACTAGAATTCCTACAGTGCTAGGGAAAAACAAAAAACAAAACCACAAAATTTACTTAATGTAGTAAAGTAGCATAGGCATGATAAAGAAGAAAAAAATTTTAAAACTTAGAAAGAAAAAAGGAAAGAAAGGAAGCAGAGAAAAAATGAAGATAGGAAGGAAGTGGGAGAGAGAAAAGGAGAAAAAGGATATCATGATTCCTTTCAAAAGACAGAATTTATATTTTTAAATACTTTGAGTTGTTTAAGTGACTGCCTAAGCTAGAGTCATTCTCTTGGAGACAAAATATACTTGTAAGTAAACAGATGGTTAAGGGAAAGGTGAAGAATTGCTCCCATTGTAAGTCACAGGTTTCAGCAGATGTGAGATATCTTTCCTTTTTTGCGTAAACTTTTTGTCTCCACATGGTTTGACAAGATGGGCTTTAGGCTTTCACCACACTAACAAGTCAAGAAAACTGTGTACGCTAATTCTGTGTATGCTACCATTCAGAGGGCTGTTCACAGTCATTGCAGACTAACTTGGTCTCACCCTTCAGGTCCTGTTTGATGCCGCACTATGCATCAAGCTTTCTCTGCATCCACAAATTCAGGTAGCGCATCCCACTTTATGACTCCATAAAACATTGTACTTCCCTGTGATATCATTTATTATTGTATATTGCTGATGTCTATTAACTTGCTTTTTCTCCCATTTAATTGTAAGCTAAGCACTAAGGCTATAAAATAATAGTAGTGATGTTTTATAACATATAAAACTTGCTTTATGCCAAGCACAGTTTTTTACACAAATTATAGTCCTAAATTCTTTACATTCATTTAATCCTCACAATGACCCTGGAAGTTAGGTGATATTATTATCTTCTGTTCATCATTAAAGAGAGGGAAACAAATAGAGGTTACAGAATTTCCCCGGGGCAGCTAATAAGTGATTAAGACAGGATTCTCACACAGAAAAACTGGTACCAGAGACTTTGATCTTAACCATCATAATATTTTGTATCATTATTTTAGCCCTAAGTCACAGCATGAATGTCTGGGACATAATATGCTCTCAGTAGATATTGCTTGAAAAATAATCACTCTACTATCAATATTTGTGAATGAAAACTATGTGAAAAATAAGTCTTGTATCTTCAGGTATTTTTATTGTCAAAATTTCTCTACTGATTCTATTTGCTCTACTAGCATTTTGCAATCACAAATGCATTATCTTCCCTTAAATGTATGTTTGAGTTTTCTGTTCTGTTTTTCTTGCTAGTTATCTAAAGTAGAGGGCAAGGAAAAGAATATCAAAACATCTTGTGTAGAGGATTAGTCTGTGGAATTATGCACATGATGATCTCCCCCTGAAAAAGAAGTAAAATTACAGTGTGTTTAAAGTTCATTCACCCATCTCTTAATGCATTAATCTATTCAAAAATGTTAATTGAACATTTTTAAGCCAGATAACATTTTAAACCTTGGACATGTTATGCTTTATAAGAATGAGTTATAAAGCATAGTCTTTCCCTCATGAAACTTAGTAGACTAGGGATGCAAATAAACATAAGTAAAATAAGAAGATATACATGTAATTCTAAATCCTGACACTGTTCTGAAGGGGAACTATGCATAATTGACCAACCATGTATATATAGGGAGCCCACCCTAAGGCTGTGAAATCAGGGAAGGTCCTAAGTCTGGAAGAAGCAAGAGTAACTAAACAGAGTCTGGAAATGAACTTGGAGAGAATCCTGAAATTACATCACTAAGGGCCTCAGAGGCAGTGTTAATTGTTTTGTGCTTCCTTCTAAGAAAAACAGAAGAGAATTGATAAAGTTTTGGTCAAGGGATGACATGGTGAAATTGGCATTTCAAAAGGACTGTTCTTGCTCCTGTGTGGAGAACTGATGTGGAATATTCAGCATATATTTATAGCTATTCTCTCCTGCTATTCACAGAAAAGACTATATAAAAGCTAAGTTTAGCAAAACTTTACTGACATTGTTATGCATTTATTAAATATGTGCCTATCTAGTCCTCAAATCACCCTCATCATTAATTCCATTTTTATAGGTGAGGAAAATGAGGCTAAGGTTTTGTGTAACTTACCAAATGTAAATTTAAATAGCCTGAAATTTTGTCTCCCTTAAAGCATCTTGGGCCAGTGTCTTGCCAGTGAAAACAGAAAGAATTATTTGAGTGCTATCTAGGAGGTATGGTATGCCAGACTTAGTGACAGATTGATTTGGGGCAGGTCAGAGTGGTGGAGTGGGGAGAAATGCAGAATTGACTCCTAGGTTCTTATTTATGCAACTAGATATGGTTGGTGATGCTCACTGAGTTGGGGAAGAATTATTAATCTTGCAGAGGAGATAAAAGTTTCAGCATTGGACATGATGTCTGTGGATGGTTTTGAGATGTTCAAGGTGCTGTCGCATGTGAGTCAGAGGTGAGACCTGTGACAAAGGAGTTCCTAAGCACTTGGGGGTCCTAAGTATAGATAGCAGTTGTTGGGAAGGGTAGCCGGTGACAAAGGTGTGACTTTCTTAAAGACAAGAATATCCACAGAAGTGAAACTAGGCCTACATTTTTAGAACTTCTGAGATTAAAAGTAGAGCTGTATGTTTGAGAAAAAGTGGCTATAGTTGTAGAAAAGCTCAGGAAATTACAGATCAGAATGATTCAACTGGAAGAATTATCAAATGTGTAGAATAAAAATACAAAGTCAAGTTATATGAGAAATAAAATATATCTTTAAATTTCAAGTAATAGACTTAATTTCTTACCTTAATGATAGCTCTTTCAGTGTATCAATGGAAATACAGGCAAGGTAAATTGAGAAGTGAGTGTCAGATAAAGAAATGGATACAGAATATGAGGAACATGTAGGCATGCTTGATTTTTTTTAATTTAATAAAAACTTGCTGCATTTAAATTCTAAACATGAAGGGTAAGATGCCAAGGTGAGGTTGAAGACAGAAGAGGTAGAGTCAATAATATACAAGTCATTAGAGGGTCAGAGAAAATATGATCATGTGCCTAAGAAGAGGAACGGTTCTTCAAGTGAAACAACACTAAATAATAAATAACCATGTCTATATTTAAAATACAGAATGAATCAAAGAAAACTTTTCACTAGTATGTGCAATTACACTGAGAGTGTTTTATTTTCTAAATATAAGTAAACTCCATAGCTTAATCAAGTTAATATATTTGAGCAAATACTAAAGAGACCTCTGCACTTGTAGAGCTCTCTTCTGAAAGTTGTAGAAGACTAGTCTAGACAGATGTATGAGGAGGCCAGTGTTAATGAACAAGAACAAGAATTTGTGGCATGACTTCAAACAGTAGAACCTCTAGTATATATCTAGCTTGTTCACATAACATTTTAAGACCATTGATTTCCAGCAAGAAAAGTAAGCAAACTACCTGAAAAATCAATGCTTTTAAGTAGTCAAGTTTCTTGTCCTAAAGAAATACGTAGCCACTTCCATCCAGATCTGCATGATATACAGGCCTTTAGAGTTTCTTCCACTGGGACCTCGGCTAGAATAGGGAGTGTATTAACATTGTCATGCCTTTGTCCTATACTTTTGTTTGATTGTTTGTTTCCATTTGCATATTTATTTACTTATTAGGCTATAATATCCCCTACACACTAGCCTATCTTCTTTGAGGGCCTAGTATTGAGTACTCTATTTGGTTGACTTATGAAGATAGTACATGGAGGATTTGCATAAATGAATGCCTAATTCACGTTGCTGAAAAATCCGTTCTCCAATAATGTAGCTTAAGAAGAGTGATACAAAATCTTGTTCAAACAAAAAAATACATGAAAACCCTTGCATTTTTATAGGATAAAGACAGATAGGAAGATAAGTATTATATGCACAATTACAATAAACAGGTTTATAATAATATCAGTAAAAGAGAATCACAAAAGTTTCTTATATGATGAACACAATAAATAATGGAAACAACTCTACCAAACTGGATTTCTTTGCAATATTATAAATACCTTGGATTCTGATGACCTTGAAGTTGGTAAGCTAATAAACAGATTTAAAGATGTATATTTAACTTAAATATATTTTAACTAAAAAAATGTATAAATGCACATTTTCCACCAAGCTTTTTATAGGCAAATAATTCCTTTTAAAATGAATACATAGTAATAAAGCTCTGGCAAAATTTTTGCAGAAAACACATGTACAATGTATCCTCTGCTATTTTCATTATTTTTCTTTAGAAATGATCAGGAAATTAGACACATGAAATAATCTGTGTGTAGAATTCTTATATTTTTAGCTAATTTGTCCATCCATTAAATACCTGGCATACATTGCTAGTTTGAAAGGCTTTTTCAAGTATTTTCTAAATATTTCAACTGTGCTTTTAAGAGAACTAGGGGTCTCTCTTTTTTATTTATTTATTTATTTATTTATTTATTTATTTGGTTGCACTGGGTCTCTTAGTTGCAGTAAGCAGGGTCCTTAGTTGCGACATGTGGTCTCCTTAGTTGTGGCATGCATGTGGGATCTAGTTCCCTGAGCAGGGATTGAACCCGGGCCTCCTGCATTGGGAGCATGGAGTCTTAACCACTGCACCACCAAGGAAGTTCCTCAACAGTGATTTTATAGAAACACCCTATTTCTTTTCCAAATCCTAATTTATGTAATATTTCATGAGATAGTTTATAATATTTAATGAAATAACTATCAAGTAAATAACTCAAGTAAAACTAACAAACAGATTTCAGAGCAGACATTTAGAAAATTCACTCTAAACTAATGGGATTAGAAGAGACCATAAAGTATCCCATTATAAGTGGGTCATGTGAACAATTTGCAAGGCAGAAATAGAGACACAGATGTAGAGAACAAACGTATGGACACCAAGGAGGGAAAGACGGGTTGGGGGCTGGTGGTGGTGGGATGAATTGGGAGATTGGGATTGATATACCCTAATATGTATAAAATAGATAACTAATAAGAACCTGCTGTATAAAAAAATAAAATAAAATTCAAATTAAAAAAACCTGTATAAAAATAAATAAAATTAAAAAAAAATTTTAAGTTGGTCATGTGATTCATGAATATGACACATTAATTAATTAATTAAATTTATTTAATTTTTGGCTGTGTTGGATCTTCATTGCTACACGTGGGCTTTCTCTTGTTGCGGTGAGCAGGGGATCCTCTTTGTTGCGGTGCATGGGCTTCTCATTACGGTGGCTTCTCTTGTTGTGGAGCACGGGCTCTAGGTGCACGGGCTTCAGTAGTTGTGGCTTATAGGCTGTAGAGCGCAGGCTCAGTAGTTGTGGTGCACGGGCTTAGTTGCTCCGCAGCATGTGAGATCTTCCCGGACCAGGGCTTGAACCCGTGTCCCCTGCATTGGCAGGCGAATTCTTAACCACTGCGCCACCATTGAAGTCCCAGCCTTACTTTAAATATGCATTTATAGAACTAATAGAATACTTGTTTGTCTTTAATGAAAAATGAATTACTTAACACCATCTATTATTTTACTCATCTAACAGAAATATTAAGGAGCAGAAACACGTGAAGTAATTAAGAACCACCAATAGCCCATCACTTGTCAGTACACACTCTTCTCATAATGAGATATATCCTTCCTGTAAAACTCAGCTTTTAAAATTTTATTTAAAATATCTCCTAGTAAGAGAGTTTGTAATCCAAGTTTCATTCTGAAAAGAATTTTAATCACATAATTATAAATAGTTGAAAATATGGATTTTATAAGTGAAATGTTAACAGGGTCTTAACTGCAGTGTTACAAATGTGATGCTGCAATAGGACAAACAGGAAATGAATTACAGTTATATGCAAAAATCACTATGCATTTTATAATGTCAAAAGATGAATATCTTTACTCATAGATAAATGACACTACAGATTGACATTTATTATCATTGTCTCTATCTCATAACCCATTCATTTATTTGACAAACTAGAAGATTATCAGTTATGTTGTATCACAACTTGTTAGTTCTGGTTTAGTTAATTATTTATTTTTGTAATTAGTCATTCATGAATTGAGTTGGCAATAATTATAGTTTTTTGACATCACATTGATAAAGCAAACATTAACACTTTATTATATAATACATGACTATAAAATGCCAAACCTTTAAAAAAACTCTAAAATATACATAAAAATCTTCAAAATTAGTATCATTTGGAACATTTGTACTTCCTGCTTTTATATGTACAATGAAAACTTTTATAACTCTCAATATCTTTGTAAGTATATGTTGCAGCTCCTTGATGTTATATTTTATTTGAATAACTGCTTAAAGTATCAATTTTCTCACATAATCCATATTGATATTACTTGTTATAGACACAAATTCTTAAGATGTATTTTCGTTTGAATTTTCCATTCATATTTTATGATAAAAATACTGGATTTCTAACCACAAACACAATGTGCTCACTTTCATTTTTTGGTAGTTACATATAAAAAGTCAAACATCTTAAGGGAAAAATACATCTTTAATAAAAGAGAATATTAGGTAGATAAATCAGGTAGTATTCAGTGGAATTATGATGTATATATTATCAATGTACTTAGGAAATAAGTCATTGATTTTTCATAAAATATATCCAATCAAAATTGGTTTATTAGTTTATATTTCCCAAGACATATATTTATCTCAAGTGGAGCATTTAAAAGCTAAAGAATTTTCTGTGAATCATCAGGAGGGATACTGACAGCATAATTTAAAGGCTTTAACTTCAGAAATTGTGATGAAGGAAATATTCCTAATGGTGTTAGCAGGATAATAGGGAAAATATATGGTCGATAAATATCAGGCACAACAACTGTGGGAAACTGTTATGTTCCCCAAGGGTAGGAAGGAAACAGAGTTAAAGCCTTGAAGAGAGCAGAAGCCAGAATGAGTGAATTGCCTCATTGAATTTGATAATCCAAACAATCTTATTTAGTAGGATTATATGAATTCAGGTTGTAGACTGGACATACAGAAGTTAAATGATTTGCTCAGGTCACACCACTCAGAATTCCCTATCTCCTCTGCATCTAGGAAAGCTTATGACATTGAATTCTGGCTGAAGGAATTCAGTGTATTTCTTCTTGCATCTGTAGGCAGAGTGTGGACATCTCCAAAGTGACCTTGGAAGTCACTTGTCAAAAATTGAAGAGCCTCCATTTTCTTCATGCATGAATAACTAGATGAAACAGTATCTTCTGATTTATATGACCACCATTAACTAAACTCATGCATGCTCTAAAAAAATCTGCTTTGTATTGACACAGATTTCAGAGATTATTTCAGCTAATACTTAGCTCAACTACAATAAGGGTCTTTATTCTTTATTATAAGAAGAATGTAATATAATACTAGTTAAATGGGCTTCTAGACAATTAAGTTTATCTAATCAGATGTGTTTTATTCATGTGTGTAGTAAATGTAATAGAGAATATAAATAAGAATGTAATAATATAATGAGATATTAAGAAACTATCCTCATTCCAATAACTTCAAGGTTTCTTTTGGTATAATGCACACACAGGAGTTTGAAAGGAAGGTAAATTTATCTAGTGATTCCCTTAATAAGAAAGATAAAGCCCACATCTAAGTAATTGGACTCTTCTCACAGTGGAATCCCACCTAATGCTCGGGCTAAAGTGGGTTGAGCATGTTTATGTGGTAGGCTATAGAGAATTTGGGGGAGTGGTGTATTCTAAAATGTATGATTCTCTAATTATGCTGGCCAAAAATCAGTCAATTAAGAGTTAGCTAAAATAGTGTCTGGCATTGACTATCAAGTCATCACCAATACAGAAACAACATCTGCTTTTACCAAGTGTTTAATGAATTAAATCAGTGATATTATATAGTTAATGATGAGTAATTAATAGAATAAATATTTAGTGCAAAATTCTGCTAAGGACAAATATTAGGTGTTTTGCAGATAAGTAATAACAGAGCAGGTGAGCACAGCAATTCATACAGTGTACTAAATCAAGCAGAGCACATCGTGAGCCAGGTTCCTCAATGAAAACAGCCGTGTTAATGAGACAATCACTATTTTAGCTGAGCTTAAAGTAGCCACAACTCCCAAGAAATAAAACATTCTATAACATGATAAAGTTACCTACATAGATTATATACCAGCTATTCCCTAAAATGGAATATCTAACAGAGTATTATCACATTAAAACTAAACTTATGTTTTTTTTCTTTTTAGTGGATTTTTATTAGATTTCTCAGAGACACATATAATTTGTCAGAATTCTATATGAATCTTAAAACAGAATAACTATATATCTCCTTCCATAAAAAAAAACCAGAAAACAGGAAAAAAAACATAACTGACCAAATAAATTGCTTTAGCAGTTTAAGAGAAATCCAGTCTGAAGAGAAAATACTCCTCTTTGAGAGAGAAATATTATGTCAAGAATTACACATATTCTTTTCATACATATATTCAACAGTAGGTATTTTCCAATTTCCTATAGCAAATACATATGCGATGGCCAAACGTATATGATGAGAAGCAATGTAGCCAAAAAGGAATGTATATTAATTAATAATTAATAGCTATAGTACAATTAATTAAATATTAATTAACAGTGAAATTCCTGCTTACTTTGGTTCTAATTAATGATATTTTCTAGTAGGTTGTGTTGGTAATGATTATCATCTCCTATGAGAATTATTTATTTGATTAACATTGACTATAATTCTGTTTTTGAAAATTTGCTTATATCTTAAAAATAATGACAGCCTTTGGCCATATATATTTTATTAGACATCTAATAGATTGCTTAAATGAAAAATATTAAAGAATAATAGAATAAATGCTAAATTGTGTGCTATATAAAATTAGGGGAATGATCCTATGTAATAAGCCACCTATTGAAAAATTTAGACTAATCTTTAGAAACTACATATAAAATATTGAGACAGTAACCTCCAGTGTGGATTAAGACTGGAATAATGTTACATCCACAGTTGTATTATTTTTTAAATTAATTAGAAATTATATTATTTTATTTAGAAGATTAAGAATATATCAATTTCCTGATGGATAAAAATAATTTATCTTATTTTAAATAAAATATCTATAATAAGTCAAAGCAACTGAACCATGTGGGCAGTCAGTAAATTCTGTATCATTTTATTTTCGTAAGTAGTCCTGTTTTTCAAAATCATTGATCACTTTTAAAAGCCTAATAATACGTATGACCTGAAATTCCTTGCAAGGCAACTAAATGAATAGAATGCTTGTAAATTCAGTATTTGAAAAAATACTGTTGCTGCATTAATTATATTGTGCTTTTTATAATCGAAATACTGAAAATCAGATATTGTACATAGAATATAAATAGTATAAACTTGAAATTCCTAGGAATTATTATTAAAATAATGCTCATTATTTTTCAAAGTACATCTCAAATGAATATTTTATAAAAATATTGACAGAATATGTATTTACCTTCATGGATAAACTCCAAGATGAAACATCATAAACTGCAGGTTGCTTATCTTTCATTTATCAACGTGCATTTTAATTAACTACTTAACATATTTTTTTTTTTTTTTTTTTTTTTTTTTGTG
>NC_041224.1:125466554-125520517 GCF_002837175.3 Physeter macrocephalus | reverse complement strand
CCCGTTGCGGAGCACAGGCTCCGGACGCGCAGGCTCAGCGGCCATGGCTCACGGGCCCAGCCGCTCCGCGGCATGTGGGATTCTCCCCAACCGGGGCGCGAACCCGTTTCCCCTGCATCGGCAGGCGGACGCGCAACCACTGCGCCACCAGGGAAGCCCTACTTAGTATATTTCTAAAGTCTCATTAAAAGTAGTGTAAGTATTGGGGTTTCAGTAAAATAGAAACCAAGATAACAAGATTTGGCTACTTAGAGAAAAATATTCCATATTGTGTGGACAGACTGATCACTGATGAAATGAACATGAGACAGGTCCATTTCATATACTGAGACCAATATTTTCCATCCTTGATGTTTCTTTCTATCTATTGCCCAGTTTACCCACATGCATATCCCTCACGTAATGTCATTTCTTGTATGCATTATAAGTTCTTGCTCCCAAGTTAACCTTAAATTAGGAAATTGCTATTAAATTTGAATTCTAAGAAGCCAAAATAAAATGAATTGTTTTTATATTGCTCTTTCCACTGGGATGGTTGGGAAACCAATTAAGTTCAGCTTTTACAAATTTTACATGTACCTGATTGTTGATTATTAGCTCAGCATCAGCTGTCTCCTTCTACCCCTGAGGGAAGAAGCCTGGGAACTCCTTTTCTCAGAATTCCTTGTGAGCTGGTTTCTAGGTTAGATTCTGCTAATGACAGGCATTCACAAGTGATTTGGGAAATGGAAAAGGGGGAACTAATGTGATAGCAGTTGCAGAAAGGCTATAGATTAGGGTTTTTAGAATCTTCTGAACAAGCTCATGTTAATCAATAGCTTGGATACTCCAAGCAGGTGAAATCATCCAAGGAGGCTTCCTTGGGAATCCTGCACTTGCTGACTGAATGACTGTTTCACAGGTGTTTCCTGCTGTGGAAGACTCTAGTTTTCTGCTTTAACTCTCCTGTTGCTTAAAATATCTAGAATGACTTTTATTTTATTGACAGAATCTTGATTAACCAATTAGGGTTCACAATAGATTATATTTGAAGCTTTATTATCAGTAAAGCATAATGTGCCCTTTAAATATAGTCTATGTCTTAGGGACAAATGGCCAGGCCTTAAAGAGATAGTGTAGTATATGTTTGTTCATAGATTATTGAAGGAATTAAAGTTATAAATTCTAGCACATGAGGAGGTTCCACAATAACAACTAACAATATCCTAATTTGAAGGAATGAGCATTAATTAAAGCAAAAGCATGAAAAGGAAAATGACCTGTTATGTATTACTTAAAAGAATATAATGCAATTTAACATAGCTCTACATTTCTGATATTTTTTTACAAAATATGTTTTAAAATGAGAATACAAAGAGTTATATGTACTTACTGCAGAAAATTTGTAAATTAGAGAAAAGCTTAAAATAAAAACATATGACATGTAATATGATGATCCAGAGGTGGAATGAACAGAGTTGCTAAAAATAAGAATGTGATGCATACTCACAAAATTATCCGTATATATACATGCACGCACAAATTTTACATTAATTGGATTCTACACATAAATTGCAAATTATGTCATGAAAATTTCCAATACTATTAAATATTCTGAATCAAAAGCATTTTTAGTAAATCTGATTTCCATCGTATTATGCACCACACTTTATTATATCAACCGTTCATTTTTTTAAAATATGAGATATAAGAAATACCAGAATGAACACTCATGTTTATTAAAAAAAACTAAACAAAGCACAAAAGAAAAAGCAAACCTTTGCTCTACACATTTTTGCGAATTTCTCTTGGGAGATTCTAAGATGAAATTACTGTTAATATGTGAATAGCTTCTTTGTGCTTTACGTAATTTCCTTTAAAATTTTTGTTCTGGGTACTACATAAGAGGATACACACACATATATACAGATTTTGGGGACATATATATACAAACACATATGTTTCAATTTACAAATAATTGTAAGTAGTTTTATTTTTATTATTTTTTTTTTTGCAGTACGCGGGCCTCTCACTGTTGTGGCCTCTCCCGTTGCGGAGCACAGGATCCGGATGCGCAGGCTCAGCGGCCGTGGCTCACGGGCCAGCCACTCCACGGCATGTGGGATCTTCTCGGACCGGGGCCCGAACCCGTGTCCCCTGCATCGGCAGGCGGACTCTCAACCACTGCGCCACCAGGGAAGCCCTTTTAGACTGTTTTTAAGTCTCCTCTAAATGTATTTGGATCTTTAAAAATTATATTAATTATTTTCTTCCTCACAGACATTTTTATATATTAATATTTTATCATTTACATGTAGGTTGTTTTCTTTGCAGCTCAGGAATTGTATTGTTTTAAAATGAAATAGATATGTAGACATACTCAATTTAAAAATGCTCACATTGCTCTCATTTAAAAAAAACAACAAAAAGCCTTTATTTGAATCCATAACCTTGTCCCCATAGAGAATTCACCAGAATAGCCTCTACACACTGTCTAAATTTCTACCTTCTAATAACTCTTTTTGAAACCCATTTTAATTAAAAAATAGTCCAACCTTAGTCCAAAGTAGAAATAAATACAATAAAATCTCAAGCACACATCATGCACACTTGTAAAAGTTAAACAGTTGATTAACATACTAAAAAAATAAATACAATTTTGCAGAGACAGTTGCAGCTCACTCTGCAGCACCCCCTCAACCCCTTTGCTTCTCTTCTTCCCTAGCAGTAAACACTCCCTGAAGTTGGCATCTTTCCTCCCCTTCTAGGTTTTTGTAATTTTACCACCTATATATGCTTTCTATTAGTAACCAATGATATTTTTGCCATGTTTTTCCATTTTATGTACTTGATGTCATATTCTACATGTAAAAATAGTTTGTTCATTTTCTCTCTGTACAGTGTTCTACTGTAACTGTAAGCCTGCACTGCATTTTTAGGCCATTCTCCCATTTATGAGACTTTTAATGCAAGTTGGTTATAAGATCTGTAAAAACAGTGCTGTAATTAAAAATTCCTTCTAGGTGTATCATTGTGAATATGTACAGAAGATTAACTTATGTTAAATACATGGAGGTGGAATTGCAACAATTCAGTATGTAAAATATTTTGGTATTCCATTTGGTCCACTTTTAACTTACTCTAGCTGCTTTGGCAAGCAGTTGCATAACTCTCTCATTCTGTTCTGGGTCATCACTGCCTCCACTGAGATGACGGTGGGAACCAGCTCAGCAATTCTGATTCATGTGCAAATCCAGACATGTAAGGGAGTTAAATGCAATAAGATGAAACTCTGATTGACATATGTATACTCAGGCAGTCAATTCTCAGGTGCGTTCTACATGGCCCTTTAAAGTCCCCAGTGGGGGGCTTCCCTGGTGGCGCAGTGGTTGAGAGTCCGTCTGCCAATGCAGGGGACGTGGGTTCGTGCCCCGGTCCGGGAAGATCCCACATGTCGCGGAGCGGCTGGGACCGTGAGCCGTGGCCACTGAGCCTGCGCGTCCGGAGCCTGTGCTCCGCAACGGGAGAGGCCACAACAGTGAGAGGCCCGCGTACCGCAAAAAAAAAAAATAAAGTCCCCAGTGGGATCAAGCTCTAGTTCCCCAGTGTAGTATTTAGCTCAATAAACCACAGTTGGATTATGTTTTTGTACAGTCAGGCCACTCAAGATGGCTGTTCTCTTGCTCTCTGTACATCCCCTGCCCGACCAGTGCCTGATTCACCTACACCCCGTTTACATGACTGATCTTCCTACATACTTGCCCCAGGCCCCAGCTGGTGATTGTTCTCATCAAAGGGGCGTGTCCCTCTACTGGTTTCCCTGGTAACTAATGAGCCCAGCTGACGTCAATTCCCCTATTACTGGTAATCTTCCCTCCCACCCGGCTTCCTCCGGGAGCAAAGACTAGTCCCTCGTCCTGCCTGCTAACAGCCACACACGGTGGGGTGTCACTCCAGGCCTTGCTTCAGACATGTAAGCTCCCCCATTCATTAAGCCATTGGTGTCTGTCTCTGTTGCTGACTCTGGGCTCTTTCTTCGGTCTTAAAGCTGGGCAAGCACAGGCCTTATAGGCCTGTGGGGTGCAGCCCAACAGTTTTCCTCCCGTTTCACTCTTCACAGTCTCTCAATCCTGCTCCTTGGGGTCACTTCCCCAAGTAGTCTGCCTGCATGCAAGCCCTTGACTCCAGCTCTGCTTCAGGGGGCAAACCCAGATTACAGCTCTTGGTTGTAGTGGCCCTAGAGAAAGTATAATTTCAGGACAGGATTCTGAATGTGGTAATTAACCAAGTTGTCAGATGGTGAAGATAACTGTCGCCGGTGGTAAAGTGGGGAGGTAAAAAATATAAAATAAAACGCTGTTGAGAGCAGCACCTGCCTATGGTGTGTTCAGAAGGTGAATCGTTGGTGTTTTGAGGTAGCAGTATCATTTGTAATGTATGAAGGCAATCAAAATTATAGGAACCGTAGAGTCAGAGGAGTCAGTTAAAGGTTTTAGGTACCTTCCAAAATTGCGTAAATATGGAATAGCAAACCAACAAATCAAGGCACACAACTGAAACTAATGCCCCAAGGCATTATTAAAAGAAACGTTAGCTCTTGTAGACTTAGGGCAAAACGTGTTGAAAATCAGACCCAGGATTTATTATTTATGTATCTATTTATTTATTTGGCTGAGCCAGGTCTTAGTTGCAGCTCAGGATCTTCATTGCCACATGCAGGATCTTCATTGCGGCACACAGGATCTAGTTCCCTGACCAGGGATCAAAGCCGGGTCCCCTCCTTTGGGAGAGCAGAGACTTAGCCACTGGACTACTAGGGAAGTCCCAAGACTGAGGACTTAATTTTAAGAACTACAAAAGATGAATACATAGCTTCAACAAGTCTCTTAAATGGAAGTCAGGGTCTCTACAAGGAAACAATGAGACCTGAGTCCTAGGACAAAGTCATTAATATAAACAGTTTAAGGACCTTCTAGCTCAAATTTCCCTACAGCCTCCAAGCTGGTAGCAGCAGCTCCTTTTATCAGCTTTAAAAGAAAACCCTCTGGCTTGGAGACCCTTAGAAAGTCCTAATCTGAGTCAGCCCCCTCAAAAAATGTACTCGTTCCACACCAGGATTTACCCCTACTTCATGCACTCTATCTTCAAACCAACAATTAGGGTAGAGTCAGCCTAAGCTCCCCACAGAAGTAGTACACACCTCCAAAGAATCATCTCACTGATACGTGTGGAGGGGATTTAGAGGGCATTGGAAACACGTGTGGAAGTAGATCTCGAGACTGGATGGGGAGGATTTATTGACATAAAATTCCTCTTGTGATTTGTGGCATAGTGTTGTGTTCAGGACACTGGTTTGTGCTTGATAATGTGCTACAATAAATATGTATGTGATATAAGAACTGCCTTGGCAGAGTATTGAGAAGGAAAAACAGAAAACTTAGTGAACGGGGCATAGTCAGATGAAATTATCTTGTGAGCCAGAGAAGCTACCTCCAAACTATGATCCCTGAAGGAATAGGAGACAGATTCTGCTCTTCTAGGCTCATTTTTATTGATATCGAAGACCTGGGTTGCAAGACAACAGCTCTCAGTCACACTGAATTACAGCTGAGAGACAACACAGATTTTCTCAAAGACCCCAGTTTCTCCTCACTAGTTCATTTCATAGTGTCATGAAGAAAAAAATGCCCCATGGGCAACAAAGCCAGAGGAGAAATTAGGGTGCCTTAATCTGCAGGCCTTTAGGGCAGTGGCTAGGAGATCATGGTATAGAAGTGAAATAGATGGAAAATCAACTAGTGTGTTACCGGATTTTATAACCTAGGGAAAAAGGCAAAGTCTGGAAAGCAGAAGGGTGATATCAGCTGCCTCAAAGGAAAAGTAAATGGTAATCTCAGCCTCAGATTCCAGACTAAACTACTTCCCAATTCCAGAGACTATTGATTAAGAGAAATTCTGGGATTTTTTGTTTGTGTTTTAAGGGTTTTTTTTTTTAGACTGAATCTACAAGAATATAAAATATCTAATACCCAATTTTTCCCCAACTGCACCTGAGTCCATTTACAAGGATAAATGTATGCTGGGAAAAGGAGGTAACCCACCCCTCCAAAGAGCTATTTCATACAGTGACTTAGCTGACAAAGTAGTAAACCCCAAACATCATCATCGCCAACAGTTAAGCCTGGGAGCTTATACTGGTCAATTGATAGGTGGACTAATGGCTCAAATCAGTGTCACAGTTGGTTTGTGGACTTACCCTGCAGTAATTTTTCTAACCCTTGAATGCAGATCAGAATCTACCTATTGTTTCCTGACCAGTAAGTAAAAACAACTATAGTAGGAATGGCAAAGGAAAATGCCTGGGATTTATCACTTTCCCATCCCTTCACCTCCAACCAAAATGGTAAATTAGGAGCCATTAGTTGCTGAGTTGTTGCTCAATGAAAAACTGCACAAGCCCCTACGATAGTGATGTTTTGAGGGCTGGGTAGTCTGACCTGTCAGCTTTGCATTTGTAAAATGCTGCCAAGTCCCATAATCACCTTTCTGCTCTGGTTGGTATTCAGAAATCAGGGGAGGGAATGATATCCTGATGAGACCTCACATCTCTAGATCAAATCACTCTTTTTCTTTTTGGATTCCACTTTGACCCTGGCAACTTTCTCAAATCCAGATTCCTTTCCTTATGCCTTGTGGTGCTCTTCTAACGTTTCAAGACAAAACCAGAGGTGCAGATAAATATTTCAGCAGAAGCAATTGGTCAGTGAAAGAAGTGTTAAATCACAGAAAATATAAGTAAAAAAGACCAAAAATATTCCTACTATTTTTTTTTTTTTACTTATTCCCCTCCTTCCTTCTGGGAATATTAATGTTGGCAAAATATTCGCCCTCTGTGCACCATTGCCAGATAGAAATACAGAGACAGAGTTTTGGAGGAAAGAGAAAGGGTAGCTTTATTTCTTTGCCAGGCAAAGAGGAAACACAGCAGGCTAGTGCCTCAGAAACTGTGCCCCCCTCCCTGGGGAATAGGGAGAGGCTTTATAGTCAGGGCTCCTGGTCAGGGGTAAGTGATAAGCATCAAGGAAGTGACAGGCTTGCATTCTTCTGATTGGTTGGTGGTGAGGTAAGTGGGAGTCAGCAACATCAATCTTCAGGTTCCAACTGGTCTGGGGTCTATGTGCTTCCGGGCAGCACACCATCATTAATCATTAACTTCTCCCACGTGGAGGGGGGTTTTAGTATCTGCAAAACAGCTCAAAGATATCTTTGTGAGTATCCATTGATGGGGAACCTGGACCTTGCCCCAAGGTTTCACTATTGTTTCTCTTGACTGTTTCTCCCTTGCCTTGCATCCCCTCCCTTCCCTAATTAACAGCTGCTTGAATCTGTTGGAAGTTGGAGAAAGTTATGGAAGCTGAATCAAGACTATTTCCTCTAATCAAAGAAATGGGGGACAAAGGAAGGCTTTGTGCCCAAGAGCCCCACAGGGCCCTGCTTGGTATCATTAATATTCATCACCACTTTTACCTCTATTCTTCATCTTTCTCTTTCTTCTGTTGTCTATTTCTATCACTTGCTAGATAGAGTCTTGTGGGAGAGTTTCTCCATCTGAACTTCTATGTTATTATTCATTTTTAATCAGTATCAATTTGTGTTAATTTTTGTATATGGTATGAGGTAGGAGTCCAACTTTATCATTTTACATGTAAATATACAGTTGTCACAACATTTTTTGAAGAGTTTGCCCATTGAAACAACATGGATAAACCTGGAGAACATCGTGCTAAGTGAAATAATCCACACATAGAAAGACAAATACTATATGATCTTACTTATATGTGTAATCTAAAAAAGTCAAATTAAGAGAACCAGAGAAGAATGGTGGGAGGTGAGAGAAATGGGGAAATATTGGTCAAAGGGTACAAACTTTCAGTTATAAGATGAAAGTTCTGAGGATATATATACAGCATGGTGATTATAGTTAATAATACTGTATAGGGTACTTGAAATTTGCTAAAAGAGTAGATCTTAAGTGTTCTCATCATGAAAAACAAAAACAAACAAAAAATATTGATTAACACATTGATGGATGTGTTAATTAACTTGATCTAGTATGCATTTTACAATATATACATACAGTAAATTATGCTGTACAACTTAAAAAATATATTGTACAACCTAAATATATAAACTTTTTGTCAATCATACGATACCTCAATAAAACTGGAAGTAAATAAAAAAAGAATTTTACCCACTGAATTATATTGGTCAGAAATCAATTGAACGTAAATGTAAAGATTTACACTGGGCTCTTAATTATATTCCATTGATCTATATGCTTATGACAAAACTGTAACGTGTTGATTATTTATAGTAATTTATTACTGTATTACAATCAGTTGACTACTGTATTTAGTATTGATTACAGCAGCTTTGTAGTAAGTTTTGAAATTGGGAAATGTGAGTACATCAATTCACATTTGTTTCTCTTTTTCAAGATTGTTTCATCTCTTCTGAGTTCCTTAAACTTACATTTGAATTTTAGGATCAGCTTTTCAACTTCTGCAAAAAGCCCACTGGGAGGTGATATCTCATTTTAGTTTTTTTTTTTTTAATTAATTAATTAATTTATTTATTTATTTTTGGCTGTGTTGGGTCTTTGTTTCTGTGCGAGGGCTTTCTCTAGTTGCGGCGAGCGGGGGCCACTCTTCATCGCGGTGCATGGGCCTCTCACTATCATGGCCTCTCTTGTTGCTGAGCACAAGCTCCAGATGCGCAGGCTCAGTAGTTGTGGCTCACGGGCCTAGTTGCTCCGTGGCATTGTGGGATCTTCCCAGACTAGGGCTCGAACCTGTGTCCCCTGAATTGGCAGGCAGATTCTCAACCACTGCGCCACCAGGGAAGCCCTCATTTTAGTTTTGATTTGCATTTCCCTGATGACTAATGGTCTTGAGCACCTTTTCATATAACTGTTTGCTATTTATATGTCTTTGGAAAAATGTAGAAGTGAGAATAGAATGATGGTTATAGGGCCTGAGAAATGGGAGATATGGAGAGAGGTTGGTCAAAGGGTACAACGTTGTAGTCATGTAGAATGAAGAAGTCTTGAGTTCTAATGTATAGCATTATGATTACAGTTAATGTATTGTGCATTGGAAATTTGAGAGAGTAGATTTCAGGTGCTTTCACCACACACACACACACACACACACACACACATGCACAAATGGTCGATGTGTGAGGAAATGCATATGTTAATTAGGTTGACTATAATAATAATTTCACTGTGTATATCAAAGCATCATGTTGTACTCCTTAAATACATACAATTGTTATTAAAAACATTTTCAAAAATCCATCTGGGGGTTTGATAGTAATTATAGTGATTCCATTTAGTGGAATTCAGTGAATCAGTTGGACCTACATATTTTGTGTATGGGAAGTTTTAAATTTCTAATTTATTTTTTTTACTTGTTAAAAGTCTATCCACACTTTCTAATTCTTTTTGAGTCACTTTTGATAGTGTTTGTCTTTCTAGGAATGTGTCCATCTTATCTATGGCATCATATTTGTTGGAATACAATTATTCATGGTATCCCCTTATAAAACATTTTGGGTTTTTTTTTTCTATAAGGTTGGGAGAGATGTGCCTTCTTCCATTTTTGTTTTAGTAATTTGAGGCTTCTGTTTTTGCTTGGTTAATCTAGCTAAGTTTTTGTTGATTTTGATGATCTTTTTAAAGAACATACTGTGGTTTGTTTTATAGTCTTTACTTTTCCATTCTCCATTTCATTTATTAGTACTCTAATAGTTATTATTTTCTTCTGTTTATTTTGGGCTTGATTTCCTTTTAGTTTTTTAGTTGTGTATTATTACTATTATTGTAAGAACACTTAACATGAGGTCTTTCCTTGTAACAGTTTTTTTTTTTTTTTTTTTTTTGTGGTATGCGGGCCTTCCTCTGCTGTGGCCTCTCCCGTTGCAGAGCACAGGCTCCGGACGCGCAGGCTCAGCAGCCATGGCTCACGGGCCCAGCCGCTCCGCGGCATGTGGGATCCCCCCAGACCGGGGCGCGAACCCAGTTCCCCTGCATTGGCAGGCGGACGTGCAACCACTGCGCCACCAGGGAAGCCCCCCTTGTAACAGATTTTTAAGTGTGTAATTAAATATTGTTATCTATAGGCATAATGTTGTAAATCTGATCACTAGGAAATCCAGTAATATGTGACAACATGAATGAACTTTAAGGACATTATACCAAGTGAAATAAGCCATTCACAGAAGGAAAAATACTGTATAATTCCACTCATATTAATATTGAAAATAGTTAAATTCATAGAAGGAAAGAATAGAATGGTGGTTTCCAGGAGCTGGGGGGAAGAAAAATGAGCTGCTAATCAATGTGTATACAGTTTGGGTTATGCAAGAGAATAAGTTATTTTTCTAGTTTTTTTAAGGTGAATATTTAGGATATTGATTTGACATCTTGATCCTTGTTTCATATAGATGTTAACTATAAATTTTCCTCGAGCACTGCTTTAGCTATATCCTTTGTTTGGGGATGTTGTGTTTTTTTTTCATCTCAAAGTATTTTAAAATTTGCCTTGTGATTTCTTCTTTATTCTGTTATTTTTGAATGTGTTGTTTAATTTTTACATACACTAAGTCCCCTACATATGAACCTTCAAGTTAGGAACTTTCAACGATACGGGTGTGCCTTTGCATATCCAATCACGTAAGTTAGTTCAAATATCTGATGTACATTGTCACGTGCATGCATCCTCTACAAGTGGTTGCGCTTCTGTGTACTTGACTATACAGTACTGTATAGAGTACAGTAGTACAGTATCTTTATTTCAAGTCCAGGATGTCTGGAAGCAAGCGTAAAAGCAGCAGTGATGTAGCTGGTAATGCTAAGAAGCACCAAGCCATAACGATGGAAACAAAAGTGAAAATAATTGAGAGAGTGGAGTGAGGTGAAAAGATGGTAGACCTCACTCATTCTTATAACGTTAATCATTCAACCATCAGCATGGTTCTAAAGAACAAGGACAAGATTATGGAACATGTGAAGTCTGCTGTGCCGATGATGTTGACAAAAATATCGAAGAAACGTGGAAAAGTGATGGAGGAGATGGAGAAACTTCTCAGTGTGTGGATGCAAGATCAGCCTCAGTGTCAAGTCCTGCTCAGCTTAATGCTCATTCAGGAGAAAGCTAAAAGCCTTTATGAAGACTTGAAGAAGAAACATGGTGGAGAATCAGAGTGTGCATATTTTAATGCCAGCCATGGCTGGTTTCATTGGTTCAAGGCTAGAGCCAACCTTCACAGTGTAAAAGTGGTGAGGCAGCAAGTTCAGATACAGTAGCTGACAGGGAATTTCCTGAAATGCTTTGAGAAATTATTGATGAAGGCATGTATTTACCCAAGCAGGTTTTTAATGTGGATGAGACACAACTGTACTAGAAGAGGATGCCAGACCGAAGTTACATCAGTAAGGAGGAAAAGTTGATGCCAGACTATAAAGCAGGAAAGGATAGGCTAACTCTGACTTTTTTTTTTTCTTGCTATACAGCAGGTTCTTATTAGTTATCTATTTTATACATATTAGTGTATATATGTCAATCCCAATCTCCCAGTTCACCCCCCCGCCCCTGCTTACCCCCATGTTTGTTTTCTACATCTAACTCTGTTGTTTGGTGGCAGTGCTTCCTGGGATATAAAGCTGATGCCTCTCTTAGCTTATCGTTCAGAGAACCCAAGAGCCCTTAAAACATAGCCAAGGGCTCTCTTCCTGTTTTGTGGAAGAGTAACCCCAAAGCCTGGTTTACACAGGCCATTTTCCAGGGCTGGTTTTTCCACCACTTTATCCCAGAGGTTGAGAAATATTGCTTGGAGAAGGATATCCCACTCAACATAATTTTGCTGTTTGACAGTGCTCCTGGCCACACCCCATTCATGGATGACTTTCATAGCAACATCAAAGTAGTACATCTGCCACCGAATACTGTACTATATCACTCATCCAACCTATGGACCAGGGAGTTATAGCAACTTTCAAGAAATATTATTTATGTCACACTTTTTGTAAAGGCAGTAAAGGCGAATGATGAATCAGGAATAACCTTGTGACAATTTTGGAAGGACTATAACATCTACAAGGCCATAAAAAACATTGACTTTGCTTGGCGTGAGGTTAGAGCCATCACCATGAATGGGATTTGGAAGAACCTTTGCCCGCAGTTTGTTCACTATTTTCATGGATTTGAGAAAGTGGATGAGGAGTCCAAAGAGGTCTTCAGCAACTTAGTGACCCTCAGCGAGAAGCTGGAGCTAGATCTGCAAGAGGATGACTTCATTGAACTCCTTGTTATGCAACACAGGAAGCTTACTAATGAAGACCTGATGGAATTTGAGGCCCAGAGAAAGGACGAAGAGAGACAAGAGGAAGAAGTAGTATTGATAACTGAAGGACTGAAGAGATTCATGATGCAGGAAATGGCAAGGGGATTTTCTTTATTTGAGGACACACTGTTAGTTTTTGAGGCACAAGACCCAAACGTAGAATGGTACACAAAGGTTGCAGCAGCATTTCAGAATGCAATCCAGTGCTATCATGTCATTTATGATGAGAAAAAAAGAGCTAATACTCAGACATCACTGGATCGTTTTTTCAAGTGGGTGGATAGAATTGAATCCAGCAAGGAATGAGATCCTGTGCCATCAACATCAGGCGTGAGTGAAATTGCAGCTTGCCCTCTGTCTCCTGTTGCTGAAGATCCTTCAGCTCTACCATCTCCCACCTCCTCTCCTTCCTCTAGTCAGTAACTCTTCTTGCCTGTTCACTTGATGCTGGCCTCTGTATGCCAGCTGTTGTACTGTACTACTGTACTTTTCAAGGTACTACACTGTAAGATTAAAAATATTTTTTGTGTTTGTTTTTTATATAATATTTGTGTGAAAAGTATTATAAACCTATTACAGTACAGTACTATGTAACCAATTAGCTGGGTACCTAGGCTAATTTTGTTGGACTTAGGAGCAAATTGGACTTATGAACATGCTCTCAGAACAGAACTCATTCGTATATAGGAGACTTACTGTATTTGTGAGTTTTCCCAATGTATGTCTCTTGTTGGTTTCTAATTTCATCCCATTATGGTAAGAGAATATACTTTGTTAATTTCAATCTTTTAAAAATTGATTGAGATTTGTTTTATGGCTTTACCTATCATTTATCCTAGAGAATATTCCATGTTCACTTAGGAAGAAGGTATATTCTGTCATTGGTGGGTGGGATGATATTAAATATTTATTAGGTATGGTTGAATTATATCTCAATTCATCTATTTCTTTGTTGATCTACTGTGTTGTTATCACTATTGAAAGTGGGATATGGGTATCTTCAAACTAATCTTGTGAACTGTTGATATCTCCCTTGAATCTGTTAGATTTTTTGCCATGTATTTCTGGCTTCTCTTATTAAATGCATCTATATTAATAATTATATTTTATTGATGAATTGGCCCTTTTATCATTATATAATGGCCTTTTGTCCCTACTAACATTTTTTTGTCTTAAAGTCTATTTTGTCTGATTTTAATGTAGCTACTATAGCTCCTTTAGTTACTGTTCAGATGGTATATCTTTTCCTATTCTTTTCAACCTATTTGTGTTTTGGGATGTAAATTTTGTCTTTGGTAAATAATATATATTTGAAACATGTTTGTTTATCCCTTCTACCAGTTTCTACTTTTTCATTCAAGTGCTTAATCCATTTGCATTTAATGTAATTACTGATAAGTTACAATTTCTCTCTGTTATTTTACAATTTTTTGCATATGTCTAATGTCATTTTGTTCCTCTATTTTTCCAATACTGTTTTATTGTGTGCTATATCAATGTTTTCTAATGTATCATTTGAATTCTCTTATCTCTTTTATATATGTATTTTTCCTTTTTTATTATTTCTTTTTTTGTTATTTCTGTAGTGGTTACCTGGGAATTACAATTAACATGTTATAACATTTAGTTTGAATACCAACTTAAGTTCAGTATTATAAAAAAAGTTTCTCTTATATAGCTCCATTCCCCCCTTTTCCTTTTGCTATCATTGTCATGAAACTTATATCTTTATAAATTATAATCCATCAATGCAATTTTCTAATTATTACTTTCTGCAGTTCTTTTTAAAATTGTTTAAATTATCAGTTTTTAATATGAAAAGATGGTATATAATTTATTATTTATGTATGTATGTATTTAAATAGATGCAGTTTATTACATGTTGATTACACACAGCATGTGGGATCTTAGTTCCCCAACCAGGGATCGAACCTGTGCCCCCTGCATTGGGAGCATGGAGTCTTAACCACTGGATCACCAGGGAAGACCCAATGATATATAATTTAAAAGGGTATACAGTCATCCCTCAGTACTCATGAAGAACTGTTTCCAGGACCACTCCTACAGATATGTGCAAATGCTCATGTCCTTTATATAAAATGGCATAGTTTTCATATAACCTTATAAAAATTTTAAATCATATCTAGATTCCTTATAATACCAAATACAATGTAAATGCTATGTAAATAGTTGTATATATAAAGTAAATAGTTGCCAGAATGGACCAAATTCAAGTCTTGCTTTTTGGAAATTTCTGGCATTTCTTTTTGAATTTTGTTGATCTGCAGTTGGTTGAATCTGTGGATGTATAGCCCACACATACGAGAGCCAACTGTGTTTATAAAGTTCCTTATATTAGTCTATGTAGTTACCTTATCAGTCAATGTTCTTTTTTTCTTTGTGTGGATTTGAGTTAATATCTAGTATTCTTCCATTTTAACCTGACAGACTCCTATTAATATTTCTTGTAGGGTGTACCTGCTGGCAAGGAAGTTTCTGTTTTGTTTATTTGAGAATATCTTAATTTCTTCCTTCTTTCAGAAAGATAGCTTGGCTGGATATAGGAATCTTGGCTGAAAGTCTTGTTCTTCAGATTCATTATTCTAGCAATGAATTAAAGTATACCTAAACTTGTGGTAGAATGCTGTCCTTCATTTTGGAATTCTTTAAAGATCATTTTAGTATGAAGTCCACTGAAATGTGGGTCAGTAGTCAGATGTTCTCTAAAGTTTCGGTGTGTGTGTGTGATTTAGAAAGAAGCTATCTGACTATGAATGATCAAATTTATGTTTGAAGGCCTTCTTTAGAAATGACTACAATTATTCTGAAATATGTAGTATAGTTATGTCATTGTAATTCTTAATGTTGCTTTTAATGAAGTGGTATTTTAACAAAATGGAAAGAGTGAAAACTTGGAAATAGAAATAGCACAAGTTTGGGAACAGTACGTCTGCTGTATATAATACTATAATGTTGTGTTACTGAGTCCCAGCTTGCTCTGCTCTCTGTACTCATGACAGGCCAATAAATCGGGAGATGAGGTGTTGAGGCAAGGAATAGCGACATTATTTGGAAAGCTAGATGACTGAGAAGATGGCAGATGAGAGTCCTAGAGAACCATCTTATCGGGGTCTGGATGCTAGTTTCCTTTATAGAACAGAGAGGGGGGAGGTGAGGAGGTAAAGTAGAAAGTCCATAAGCCTTGCAAAATATCTTCTGGTTTCACCAGACTAGGGGAGGGGATGTGTTAATTTCTTCTTTCCTGCAGCCATTCACCGGTGGGCAGGGTCAGAATGTTTCCCTGTGAGCTGAACAAAGGTACTTTAGTTTAACATTCAGGCAGAGGGAGCAGGGTTCCCCAAGACAGGCCATTATGTATTCTTATAGCTATAGACAACATCCTTTTACTGATTACGGTAACTTGCAACAAAAGCAACTGAAGGCAAAGGTTAAAGTAAAAGAAACAGATCCAACATGGAGTCAGATTTGTTCTTCCCTATTACAATTGCAAAAGTAACATTTTTTAATTTTAAATTTGAATTATTGTTTCCTCAATTGAATGATTTGGGTTAAAACTGTTGCTTGGTAGAGTTATTGTTAGGAGACTTAAGATAAAGATCCTTATACTTAGGGGATGTCTAATCAGGGCTTGCTAAAACAATTATCTTCCTCAAGTAAATAACTGTTAAAAAGAAATTATAATTTTTCTTTGGCCATTTTCATTAATGTCTGTTCCATCCATCATCCGTTATCATGCTTCTTATCCATTCTTGCAAAACATTTCTATTGTAGATTTAAAATATGACAACCTGTCATGTAGATATTGGAAACAGAACAATGAAGTAAAAAGACAATAATCCTAGCCTTCATTGTATTACTTGTGCCAAGATAAACTAGAACATAATATATATTTAATAAACATTTATGGATAAAATAAATTTATGAACGAATTAAAGCTGAATTCTAATTAGTTTTCAGAATGTTCTTGCCAGTTATTTGATTGGGGGTTCATATGTTTGGATTAGCTAGTTTATGCAATAAAAGATAGCCCTGAAATCACAGTGGCTTAAAATAATGGATTTATTTATTTTTTCACTCTACTTGTTGTTACCAGTCAGCACAGAAACTCATTTATGGGCCCAGGCTAAATATTGACAATTTCTGTTTGAGAGAAAGTGTATATCACTGGCCAGAACCCTGTCACATGGCCCCAACTCATAAACAATTATAATTTTGCCATGTGCTTTGAATCAGGGAAGAACAGAAAATATTAAATAAAATGCAAATATTCCATAGTATATTTCATATCTTGCTAAATATTTGGTGATGAAAAGAAATCCCGTTAATCAGACTAGTGGTGATGAAGAGAATAATGTAATTAGAAAGCAGAGTTGTATCAATAATAAGGTTAGACATGCTAAGATCATAGACTCAGAGATGAAATCAAAAGAAGAAAAATGGAGTCTATCATTGGTGATATCAACAGTTAAAAACTGTTAAACAACAGTTAAAACAACAGTTAAAACCTATGTCAGTTATTTACTGCAGTGGTCCCAAACCTTTCTGGCACCAGGGACAGGTTTCATAGAAGACAGTTTTACCAGGGACGGGGTGGGGGGATGGTTCAGGAGGTAATGCAAGCGATGGGGAGCAATGGGGAGCAGCAGATGAAGCTTCGCTCACTTGCCCACTGCTCACCTCCTGCCGTGCAGCCTGGTTCCTAACAGGCCGCAGACCAGTATTGGTCCATGGCCTGGGGGTTGGGGACCCCTGATTTATTGCATTTATTTATTATTAAAGTGGCCTGAAGAGACATTCTCTTGTCCTTATAAAATTAAATGTCAGTTTCTCAAAGCACTGGCAGTTTTATATACTTTTGAAGGAAACATACTGCTATCACTTAATGGATATTCTCATATGTAGTAAGAAAAGATAATCTAATTTTGTACTAAAATATTTATGATGTTAGAAAATGATTACAATCAAAACATGAAATTGTCTTCACCACCACCACTAGAAATCACCAAGTGACTCTATCCCATATTTCTATTTTAAGAATTTTTGCCTATTTTGAAAACCTCAGACTTATAATAATTCCCAGATGAGATGTATGTCATATAATATTTTGTAATGAAATCCTTGGTTTTCATTTTCTAGAACATATCCATAAAATTAAATTTAAATCTAATAACGTGACATACATAAGCAAACATAATTTTCTTCTGTCTTAGATATGCATTTAAAATAGCTTCAAAATTATTCTTAAATTCATTAGAAAAAAATTTGTTTTAAAATGACCCCTATTTAATACTTTTATTAAAAAAGCTATATATTGCTGGAAACCAAAGCAATTGATGAAATAAATTTACCTCTATCAATTTAAAAGTCTAATTTTCCATTTATATGGCATTTTATACTGTGCTACATTTTCTCCAAAATTACATGTACACAAATGATGTTTAAAAATAGTAATTTACCAGGATATAATAATACATGATTGAGATGTGGTGCTATATATGTTTCAAAACTTTAGTATTCTTTGCTTATTAAAAATTCTAGTTTTAACAGTGTAACTTCTGTTTCACACATGGGCACAGTATAAAAAATATTTCATATTGCCTTAGTATGTTGCAATATATAATTTTTCCATCTAATACTTTTGACAAATCTATAGTGTCCATAATTTTACTCAAGAGAAATCTATTCTTTAGTTAAACATCAAAACCCCTCAAAATATTCAAAAGCAAATCCTAACATCACTGATATATCATTTTGCATCATCTAACAAAATTTTGGTTTCCAAATGTGCTTAAGGAACTCTGATAGATGATTGTGCAATACTATGAAACACAACAAAATTCCAAATGTTAAGGATGTTAAATCTGAGTGAATAAAATGAATACATTTTTCTGAGGTTAATTTTAGAGTTATATTCTAATTATCACTGAAAAATAACTAAATGTAGGTGGTTTTTGATAAGCATTCAGGGCTTAGGAGAGTATGTTGGGCTGGGTAGCATTGTTAGTTAAAGGGAGTTGGTAACAAATAAAACTTAGAAGAAAAAAATTAAAAATTTAAACAAAGGCAGTTTAATCTCAAACTGAAAAGTCTGAACCTTATTCATTTACTCATTATATGCTTTTAATTGAGAAAGTATGAAATAAAAACCTGTCCTTTAAAAATATTAATTTTTTTTAGTATTGTACAGAGGAGATTGGAGGAAAGCTAGAGGTAAGAAAACAATTAGAGACTTGCATTAGTCTAGAAATAAGAAAATAAGAGCTTGGATTGGAAAATTAGCCATGAGAGTAGGAAATAAAGCATAACTAACAGATATTTCAAATATTTTACATTACTTAGTAAAGCATTAGCTATTAACATGAAGAAAGACAGTTTTAAAATGATTTATAATTTTGAGCTTGATTGACTAGAGACATATAGTAATTCCATAAAGGAGGAAGGTGAGAGATTCTGGCCATGGGGATTCAATATGAGTCTCATTTAAACATGTTGAGCTGGAGGGCACAACATATTGTGCAAGAATATATTTTAGTAAGTCATTGGAAATGTGGAACTAGAACTTGTAGAATAGTTTTTAGGATCCTAAGAAATAGATGAATTATATACAATTGCATAATTATACTTGAACATCCCTATGTATAGCTTTATTTTAATTAGTCATTTATTACAAGCTGTAAAAGTGAATTTGGAGGGTGTGAATGATCTTATATCTGTAAAAGCCCTTATTTTTCTCTAGCCCAGTGGGTCGAACTAAATTTTTTTTTTAAGTTAATGAAAATATGGTGACCTACTTTTCTTAGCGGTCTTAAAATGCAAGTTTATTTTTCTGAATCCAATAATTCAAGTATTATTTTAAACACACTTTTTTTTGGCAGTAATAGCATGCATGATGTATTCTGCAGAATAAAGCTTATAGGGATTTCATATTTTGACATCTTGTCTCCTATAAGTAGATAAAATGTTAAAAAGGAAAATAACTATGATGAATCAGGAATATTAAAGAAAGAACATGTCACACTAATGAAGGAATTTATGTCACAAGAAGATTCATTTTGAATAAATATGTACAAAGACAATTGAAAGCAATAGGATATTTAGGACAAAGGATTTATGTCATAAAGAATGTGGCTTCCTATCAACTTATTTTGTTAATGCAAATGAGTAATATCATTCTGAAGGCGTGCTATTAATGTTATTAATGCTAAGATAAAGCAAATATAATTGTAACAAAATTGTTTGTCTTACAAAATTGTCAATAGAGATTTTGCCAAGTAAATAATATTCTATTTACAATAGACAAAAAATATTTGTACAGTTTTATATTACCAATATCAGATTTTCTGTTAAAGCTTTTTCTCCTCTTATATCTGAGATTTTTGAAAAAGTATGTTTCAGATGTTAAGTTTAAGATAAATTACTGTGTGATCAGAATTCTCTCCACAAGTCATAAGATCTCTTTTTGTCAGGGAAGAGTTTTTATTCATTGAATCAACATTTTTTAATCAAAAAGCTGTTATGGGCCTGTTCCAAGTATTGCTTATATAGCAGTGAATAAGACAAAATATTACTTTACATTCTGAGAAGAAGATATACAAAAGAAAAATAACTGAATTAATATAAAATATCCTATTAGAAAGTCATAAAACCTATGAAGACAGGCAAAGGAAATAGAACTCTTAGAGTGTTCATCAGGGACAAATCATATAGGTCCTTATACAGTATTCTCAGAGTGATAGAAATTTGTGGGAAATTTTGGAACAAGAAGTAACATCATCTAATTTTAAGTTAGTAAAGGAAAATAAATTTTGTAGACCATTGTATGAGGTGATGTTGCTTTGGTCAAATATAAGAGCATAAAAATTACAGAGAAGTGACAATACTAGGCATCTAGTTTACAGGTAGAAATGACAAGACTTGCTAAGGTGTAGAGAGACATAGACTATGAGAGAATGAGACAATTCAAGGATAATTTTTTTTGGCATTTTGGGGTCTGAGTAACTGAATAAGTGTTGTTATTTACTGAGCTAGAAAATATTAGAGAAGGTACAGGTTAGATTTGCTTATTAATATCAAAATGAAGATTCTTAATATGAATATGGCAGACATGGCATAGATTTGTGACAACTTCGCTTCCCATCAATCATGTAGGTTATTTTGTTTTAATTAATGCAGCACCTAATTATTGCCCTCTATAATAAAAGTCTTTGATAAAAACTTAGTCTACAGTTAGTATTTAAAGCAAGCCATGAAACTTGTTTACATTAAACAGAGTTTTTTTTAATAAAGAAAAGTTCTTGAAGAGTTAGTCTTGGGAAATTCTATTATTTACTAATTAGAAATAAAATAATCCAACAAAATAAATGAGGAGAAACACATAATGAGGCAGGAGGAAACCAGGAGAGTATGGTGTTCTATAGCATGGGGTAAAACATAAAGAAGGAGGAAATAATCAACAATAGCAAATGCTGCATGGCTGAATACCATAAGGACTGGAAATTATTTATTAGATTTCCTGACATGGAAGTCATTGTGAACAATAAGGAACTGTGTCCATGGAATTGGACACACATGTTTGATTGAAGTGGGTTTAAGAGAAAATAGGAGGTAAAGAATTGAAGCTGGTGAGTATATAAAAATTAGAGGAATTTTGATATAAAGAGCTATGAAGAATATGAGATATGGTGAAGAGTTACAGAGAATTAAAGCATTTGTTTTTCTTTTTACTGGGACATATCTCAGCATGTTTCTCTGCTCACAGGAATGATTCAAGTAGAGAAAAATATAATGTAATAGAGAGGGTGTTAATTGCTAGATCAGCATCCTTATGTTGATGATAGGGAATGGATCCAGGGTTCAAGGGGAGGGGCTGGACACAGACAGGTCACATAGCAGTATTAAATGAACACGAAATTTGTACAAATACCTGTGAATTTGTAGGATTTAGGTGGGAAGATGAGTTTTCTTCAGATAAAGTGAACTACAGTTGAGGGCATTAGGTAAGAGTTAAAGAGTAAGGAAGGGTGAAGGGTTCAAGAAAGAAAAGGTATGAGGTAGTTAAATTGAAGGATGGGAGGATATATTGTCTAAATTTGGTATCAATGTGAGATTTTCCCCAAATACTGCAGTTGGATCTAGAAAGAATGGAATTATAGTAGATTTTGTGTTGGCTTGAGAGGTTAAGGCCCAGGATTTAGTCTGTCCTTCCAAATCTAATCAAGTAATCTCTGGTAAGTCATCTAAACTCAGTGAACCTCCAACACCCCTTTTAACAAAAAGATAACATGTCCTGAGATTTTACTGTATACCAAGCCAGTGAGTTTAATAGGGATCATCTCATCAAATACTCAAAACCATCTGTGTCAATGTTGTTATTGTTTATTTTATATATTAACTACAAATTTTAAAGAAGGTAAGGAACTGATCCAACAAGACTTAGCTAGCAAGTGTCAGAGTTTGAAATATCACCCTGATGCAGAGTTCTAGAAGCTGAATACTTAACCTCAAATTGTACTTCTTCCTTAACTGCATTTTAGTCTCATAAAAAGGGTCAAAACTAAAGCACAACTGAAAAAAAAAAAAAATGCCCATTGGTTTAAAGGAATGGATGCCACGGGTAACTTTTGAGAAAGAGATAGCAAACTTTTTCTGTAAAAGTCCAGATGTAAATATTTCAGTCTTTGGGTACAATATATCTGTGTTACAACTATTCAACTTGTCCACTGTAGCAAAATAGCAGCCATAGACAATATGAAAATGAATGGGAATGTCTATATTCTAATAAACCATTGTTTACTATGGGACATAATGTGCTTCTGACTGAATTAAGTGATAGTCTTTGGTGAGCTAACTGAAATGAAAGCCATTGTGAAATTCCTTAAGGATGAAATTTACAAGTTTAATTATACCCTATTTGCCACTAACTAGGCTCAAAGAGGTCCTTACAGTTGAGTTATACTGATAGAAATGTTTGACTCTAGGAGCTTTTTAAGGTATTAAGAAGAGAATAAAAAATAGGAGATACTTAGGAGAAGGGGAAGCTATAACAAGGAAACAAATTAAATGCTAGAAAAAAATTCACAATAGAGTGAAAGACGAAATGAGAATGTAACTGAAAGAACTTGATATAGTATCAAATATTTTAATTGATTTTGCTTTGAATTGTTACATAAGAGTTTAAAGTAAATCAACACCTTAAAAATTTTAGAAGGTATTGCTATTTAGAAGGTATGATATATCAAATGCCATGTCATACAACCATAGTTTACTGAGGTAAAAAAATGACTTTAAAATCAGTAATACAGCAGCTTCAAAAATTTTATTTGCTATGTACTGTCATATTCAGAGTCTTTCCAGGTGTTTTGGAGACTGTGTTAAATAATTTACAATTATGGTAACATCAACATCTTCCGAGGCAATTCATTCCGTTTTTGAATATTCCTAAGAGTTAGAAAGTTATTCCACTATGACAAAAGAAATCTAATCTTTCTTTAACAGCCTTTCAGATATTTAAATATAGGCATAGCATACTTTAACCATTAATGAAAACTTCAGTCAAGTACACTAAACATAGAAAAATTAGAAACACAATAAAACTTTGAATTCCACTTCAGCTATTTAATAGATAAGGCAGCAGGCACATATTACAATAAAATTAATTGGAAACCATGAAGATAAAGAAATTTGTTGACACAGTACTTTTGAGAATGCTGAAGACTAGGTTATTCATTAACATTGCTGTAAAGATAAAGCCTGTTGAAGACTATTAATAAATCAGTTACCATAAAGATTCAAAGAATAAAATCATGGGGGATGTGGTTAGTGTTAGTGAATTTCCAAATCTTTTATACCGCTAAATAATCTGTATCTTGTAGTTATGAAAAGGGTTTTTTTTTGCAGAAAAAAGCAAGCATCTCCTATGATAGTGTTTCTTACAAAAATATATGCTTTGGTAGCGTATGTAATATAGCTTTTTGTGTCCATACTTTGGTCATTATATTCTTGCTTTATAAGGCTATTATAAGGAAATTGAACTTGGAGAAAATTGAGCCTATAATGTATACACCATCTGTATGATGACTAACACATTATCTGAAATATCATTCAATTATAGCTCTAATTCCAATAATATTAAGGGATATAAATCCACTTGGTAAAAAAATTTAAAAACCTTTGTTTTCATTTCCTCTCTAAATTCTCTTGAGAAATTAAATTGACAATTTTAACAGATGTACTTTAAACTCATAAGAAATATTTTCTTTTGAAACTGTATGTCAGACTATGATTTCTCTTTAAGCAATTTCTTATCTACACCCACAGTTTTTAAAATTACATTTACTGAGGTAAAATTTATATACAATAAATGTTTCTAAAGATTTTCATTTATTTAAGCTCTTGCTTCCTGTTGGTATTAGTTCTTTTCAGTCAGAGGTACTCCCTTTAGCATTCCTTAGGGAGCTGGTCAATTGAAGAGAGTATCTTTTGTCTTCCTTTACCTGAAATTCTCATAATTTTGCCTTCATCCTTAATGTATATTTTTAATGGATAAACAATTATGAATTTTCTATTTTTTCTTTAAGCACTTTAATGATCTTCCATTGTTTTTTGGTCTACCATGGTTTGTGATGAGAAGTCCATGTATATTTGAATTGTCGTTTCTCTCTCTGTATATTATATTCCTCTAGCTGCTTTAAAGATTTTTCTTTTTATCTTTGGTTTTCTGTAGCTTGACTCTAATTTGCCTACTTATAATTTTCTTGGTATTTATCTTGTTTTGGGTTCACTGACTCTCTTGAATCTGTAATTTTTTTTTCTTTTACAAATTTTGGGTAGTTCTTAGCCATAATAACTTTATTTTTCTGCCCCTTTCTTGCTCTTGTTCTCTGGTACTCAAAGTACATGTATGTTGCATTTTGATATTATCCCACAGATTCTTAGGTTTTATTCGTTTTGAAATCTCTGTTTCCCACTTCGTTTGATTGGATAATTTGTATCAATCTGTCTTTAATTCTTTCTTCTGTCTCTCTATTCTGTTTTTAAATATATTCTGGTAATTTTTATTTTAGTCATTGGAAATTTCAATTCTAAAATCTTCAATGCAAGAAAGCCATTTCTTTGCTAGATTTTCTATCATTTATTATAAATATGTTTGCATTTCTTTACCTCATTGACCATAGTTATAATATGTTATGTAAAGCTTTTGTTTGATAATTCCATCATCAGAGTAATAGCAGGGTTGACATCTGTTGGCTTTTTTTCCTTTTGAGTCTTGTCATATTTAGTATGTCAAGTCATTTTAGATTGAATCCTGGTCATTGTAAACGGTTATGTTGTTGGAAATTTGTATACTATTATATTCCTCCAAAATGGTGATGTGTTTGATTTTATAAACAATGTAGAGTCAAACTGTAAATTTTGTTACACCTATGCAGAGGAATTGTTCAGATTCCAGTTTAGAGTGATTTTAATCTCCTCACATATAAGTGGTTCATTATCGGAAAGAGACTTTGGCAGATTATATGCAAAATCTGAGGTTCTAGTTTTTTAAGCTATCTCTTACCCAGTGATTCTCTCTCAAGCTCAAATGGTTTTTGTTGTCCTAGGCTTCTTTCTCTTTTTACTATGTCCAGAAAGATGGCAGGATTTCTCTCATAGTTTTCACCACCTCAAAAAAATACAATTATGATTCAGTCTGCCCCCAGAATTTATAGCTGTTATTTACAAGATTGATAGTTTTTAGGAACTTTCTCTACATTATACACTTATTCAAATTTGATTATGTTTTAATTTGTATTTATTTCAAAATATTTCCTGTTGTCTTTGATTTTTTTACTTTACCATGATTTTAGCAGTATGTTTAATTTTCATACAAATGGGGATTTCCCAGTGGTGTTTCTACTGCTTAATACTAATTTGATATTGTTCTTTACAAATAACATACTCTGAATAATTTGTCTTTTTATTTTCAATTTTTCCCAGTTTCACTGAGAAATAATTGACATATAAAATTGTGTAAGTTTAAGGTGTACAATATGATGATTTGATACAAGTATATATTGCAAAATGCTTGTGACAAGTTTAGTTAACAACATCCATCACATCATACTCTTACAATCTTTTTTTTCTTCATGAAAACATTCAAGGTCTACTTCCTTAGCAACTTTCAAGGGTATGATACAGTATTGCTAACTATAGTCAACCTTCCTTCCTATTGGTCCCTAACACATTCATCTTAAAACTGAAAGCTTGTATCCATTGAGCAGCATCTCATCGTATCCCCCACTCCCCAACCTCCAGTCCTACTCTTGGTTTCTGTGAGTCTGGCTTTTTTTTTTTTTAAGATTCCATATATGAGTGAGATCATGTAGTATTTGTCTTTCTCTGACTTATTTTACTCAGCATAATGACCTCAAGGTCTGTCCGTCTATTTTGCCACTAATAGCAGGATCTCCTTTCTCATGGGTGAATAATATCCCATTGTTTGTGATATATATCACATTTCTTAATCCATTCATTAGCGTCCATTCAGTGGACACAAAGATTGTTTTCATGTCTTGTCTATTGTGAATAATGCTGCAACAATCACGGTGTGCAAATCTGACTGAGATTTTTGATTTCACTTCCTGCAGATATATACCTAAAGGTGGAATTGCTGGATCATTTAGTAGTTCTGTTTTTAATTTTTTTAGGAATAAACATATTGTTTTCTATAGTGGTTTTACCAACTTATATTCTCAACAACAGTGAACAAGAGTTCCCTTTTCTTTATATCCTTGCTAATGCTTGTTATCTTCTTTTTTTTATGATAATCATTCTAACAGATGTGAGGCAATATATCATGGTTTTGATTTGTATTTTTCTGATGATTAGTGATATTGAACACCTTCTCATGTATCTATTATTCAAACATCTTTTTGGAAAAATGTCTATTTAGGTCCTCTGCCACTTTTTAAATTAGATTATTTGGTTTTCTGAGTAGTATGAGGCCTTCATATATTTTGGATATTAATCCCTTATTACATATATGGTCTAAAGATATTTTCTGCTATTCCATAGGTTGCCTCTTTGTTGCTTCTTTTGCTTGCAGAAGCTTTTGAGTTTGATGGAATTCCTCTTGTTTATCTTTACTTTTGTTGCTGTGCTTTTGGTGTCGTATCCAAAAAAATGTTGGCCAGAATAATGTCAAGGAGATTTCCCCTGTGTTTTTTTCTAGGAGTTTTATGGATACAGGTCTTACATTTGAATCTTTAATCCATTTCAAGTTAATTTTTGTGAGGGATATTACATAGGAGTCCAACTTCATTCCTTTGCATGTGGCTGTCTTGTTTTACCAATGCCATTTATTGGAGTGACTGCCCCTTCTCCACTGCGTATTCTTGGCTCCCTTGTTAAATATTGGCATGTGCATGGCACCTCCATTTCTGGGATCTGTATTCTGTTCCATTGCTCCATGTGTCTGATTTTATGCCAGTATCATACTGTTTTGAATATTATAGCTTTTTAGTAGAATTTGAAATTAAGAAGTGTGAAGCATCCAGCTTTGTTCTTTTTTAAGGTTGCTTTGGCTATTCTGGGTCTTTGTGGTTCCATATGAATTTTAGGTATTTTTCCCCCATTGCTATGAAAAATGCCATTGAATTTTGATAGGTATTACATTGAATCTGTAAATGGCTTTGAGTAATATGGATATTTTAACAATATTAATTCTTCAGATCAATGAACGTGGCATATCATTCCATTTATTTTGTGTCCTCATCAGTATCTTTCAACAGTGTCTCATAGTTTTCAGTGTAGACAACTTTCATTTCCTTTGTTAAATTTATTCTTATGTATTTTATTGAATTTGATGCTATTGTAAATGAGATTGTTTTGTTAATTTCTATTTTTGACAGTTTGCTGTTAATGAGTAGAAATACAAATGATTTTTGTATGTTGATTCTTGTATCCTGAAGTTTACTGAATTTACTTATTATTTCTAAATTTTTTAGTTTTTTATGGAGACTGTAGAGTTTTCTATGTATAAGATAATGTCATCTGCAAAGACGATTTCACTTCTTCTATTCCAATTTGAATCCTTTTATTTCTTTTTCTTACCTAATTGCTCTGGCTAGAACTTCCATTACTGTGTTAAATAAGAGTGGTGAGAAGTCTTCTTCCTGATATAGAGAAATTTTTTTTCAATTTTCACTGTTGAATGTGATGTTAGATGTGGCTTTGTCATAAATGTCCTCTATTATGTTGAGGTAAGTCAGTCTATTTTCATTTTTGAGAGCTTTCATCATGAAAGGGTGTTGAAGGGAGTCAAAAAGTACAAACATCTAGTTAAAAATAAGTCATGGGGATGTAATGTACAGCATGGTGACTATAGTTAATAATACTGTATTGCTGTTTGAAAGTTGCTAAAAGGGTAGATCTTTTTTTTAAATTTATTTATTTATCTTTGCTGTACTGGGTCTTCGTTTCTGTGCGAGGGCTTTCTCTAGTTGTGGCAAGCGGGGGCCACTCTTCATCGTGGTGGGCAGGCCTCTCACTATACACAATACACATTGTGTATTTCTAGGAAATTATCCATTTCTTCTAGGTTATCCAATTTGTTATTGCATAATTGTTTGTAGTAGCCTCTTTAAAAATGTATTGTAATATAATGACATATAAAATTATTAGTTTTAGGTGTACAACATAATGATTCAGTATTTGTATATATTTGTATATATTTGTATATTTGTATATATTGTATATATTGCAAAATGATCACCACAATTAGTCAACGTCTGTCACCACACATAGTTAAACATTTTTCCCTGTGATAAGAACTTTTAAGATCTCTCTTAGCTTTCAAACATGCAATACAATATCATTAATTATAGTCACCATGCTGTACCTTACACACATATAACTTATTTACTTTACAACCAAAAGCTTGTACCTTCTGACCCCCTTCACCCCTTTACCTACTTGAGTCCATCCCTTGCCTTTACAACAACCAATAAGTGAGATCCTATGGTATTTGTCTTCCTGTCTGACTTATTTTACTTAGCAAATGCCCTCAAGGTCTATTCATGTTCTCTCAAATGACAATATTCCATTCTTTTTTTTTTGGAGGAATCATATATCTTTTTTTTTTTTTTTTTTGTGGTACACGGGCCTCTCACTGTTGTGGCCTCTCCCATTGCGGAGCACAGGCTCCGGACGCGCAGGCTCAGCGGCCATGGCTCATAGGCCCAGCTGCTCCGCGGCATGTGGAATCTTCCCAGACCAGGGCACGAACCCGTGTCCCCTGCATCGGCAGGCGGATTCTCAACCACTGCGCCACCAGGGAAGCCCATATATCATTTTATATATGTATAGTCTTCTCTCCTGTTTCTTGGTTAATCTAGTTAAAAGTTAGTCAGTTTTCTCTTTTCAATAAACCAGTGGGGTTTTTCACTGTCTATAATGGGGTCTGCAGTTGGCCATCTTGTTACCAGGTACTTGGTATGGTGTGGATCCTGTCTGGTCATTGGATGGATGACCAGCATTGAGTGTTGCCTCTAATACAGTGTTCAATAAGGTGGCAGTGAGACAAGGGCCTGTTTCAGAGTCCAAAGTTGGGACCTCAGACATGGGCCTATTGCCTTGTCACTGGGTGAGTCCCTGAATGGGCAGGACTGGCCCTGAACTATGGCTGAGAAGGGCTGGAACTGAGCCCAGGGCTGTTTCAGGTTCCACAGCCAAGAATGAGATCTGCATAGTTGGCTTTGGAGGCATGAATAGATGTGCTTCCTACCAGGTCCATGAGTGGGTTGAACTGGTCCCTGACCATGGCTGGAAAGACTAGAGCTGAAGATATGGCTCTATACAAATTTCCTGAGGCACAGATATGAGTGTCTCCTGTCAGGTCCCTGTGCTGCAGGACTGCTCACAGACCACAGATGGGAAGAGCTGGGGCCTAATGTGTAGTACCCTTTCAGAATCTTCTGGGTTGTAGACATGAATGTTTCCCATGGGGCCCTGGAACCCCAGGACTGCTAGCAGGTTATCAGTGTGAGGAAAGTGGCACAGTATATAAAGCCCCTTCCTGATCTCTGGGGGTCCAGATGGGAATTTCTCCTGCTTGATCCCTGTGTCAGAAGACTTGCTCACAGACTACTACCACCTAGTATAGGGCCCTTTCAGGATCTCCAGAGGAATGCTCAGAAGTGTCTCCTGCACGATCCCTGTGCCAGCAAGACAGGAGTGTCTCCAGCAAGATTCTTATTTTTGGATTGTGGCAGAGATGGACTAGAGCCAAGTTATAGAGCCATTTAAAAATCTACAGTCTGACCAAGTTTAGTGGGCTTATCTCCAGAGGTTTCCAGACTGCAGCCAAGAGGGGCTAGAGCTGGTTCACAATCCACTTCAGGGTTCACAGCTGGGACTGAGGTCTGTAAGTCTATTTATTTCCTGTTGCACAAGTGGGCATGACTCCTCCTAGATCCCTTGGTGACAGTAACAGACCCACAGCCAAAGGTGGCATTGGCTGAGTTATCAGGGGCACAGAACTGTTTCTGTCTCTGTAGCCTGCACCATACTCATCGAGTCAACTACCTGCATGTGGACTGGCCTTCTTAAAATGGCTCTCAGTCTTCAATTACATCAGGGTTTCACAGTCTCCTACATGGATCCCAAAGCTCTCGTGAAGGCACTTCTGTCTGTGGATGGATGCCAAATTATTGTTGTTGAAGGGAAGATAAGGGTCTTCTTATTCCACCATCTTGCTGACGTCGCTCCCCTCAATCCTTTCACATTTACTGAGGCTTGATATATGCCTCAGCATATTGTTTGTCTTAGCAAATATTCTGTAATGACTTGAAAATAATTTTAATCTACTGTTTTTCATTGGAGTTTTCTATAAATATCAATTAAGTCAAGTTGGTTGATGGTGTTTTTCAAGTCTTCCTTATCTTTACTGATTTTCTGTCAACCTTTTTATTAATTGCTGAAAGAGGAATGGTGTACTCTCCAATAATAATTGTGTATATGTCTATTTTTCTTTGCAGGTCTGTCAGTTTTTACTTCATATGTTTTGAAGCCTTGTTATTGGGTGAATTTACATTTCAGATTGTTATGTCTTCTTGATGAATTGCCCGTAATTTTGAAAAGTCCCAGTTAATAGTTCTTTTTCGTAAATATATGGTATCTCATATTAATTTATTGTCTCTAGGTGCTTATGCTTTGCCTATCTGTGTTTAAATTTTTAAAGTGGAATTTTTGTCCATGAGAATTAGATTTGCCTTATTCTTCAGGTTTTTTAAAAATTATTTTTTCAAAATATAAAGAGTTTAAACAATTTTCATTTGATATAGTTATCGATATGGTTTAGTTTGTATCTCCCATGTTGCTATTTGTTTTCCATTTTCTCCATCTGTATTTTGTTTCCTTGTTCTTTTTTTAAATAACTTCTATTTGATTGAATATTTTTAGTACATTCTCTCTTAAGCCCAGTACTGGCTTATTAGCACAGATTTTACTAGTGTGTGATCAGTGTGATAATGTAGACCCCACAATCAAAGGAGCTGCATGGTTCATTTAATATTCTGATGTAGCCATCTTGAAATTCTTAATAAGTTTTTAAAAGGCTTCAGCATTTTTATTTTGCATTGAACACCAGAATTTATGTAGCTGGCCCCACACAAATATTTTATTTTTTAGTGTTTACCTTAAGATTTACTATTTTTATCTTTAAATTTTTATAGTCTATTTGCAGATAACACTGTATCACTTCAAATGTAAGAAATTTAAAACTGTAGAATTCTATTTGCCTCCTCTCATTTTTTGTGTTATTATTGCCATGTATTTTACTTCTACATAATCCCTATATTAAATCATTATTTTAAAAATTAGTTATATCTTAAATACATTAAAATAAAATAATTATTTTTATATAGACCATCCGTTTACCATTTCTAACATTCTTTTTTTTTAATTTAGATTGGTTTTATTTTTTTTTGTATTTAATTTATAAATTTACTTAGAGGTTATGTATGTGCAAGGTCTAAATGTGCAGGGAAATTAAATATAGTTTTGTGATTATATTTATATAGTAACATTTGTCATCATTGGGGTTCCACGGAAATTGGTTTCTTTTTTCCTTTTAGTTGAAGTATAGTTGGCTTCAATATCAATATATAGTTTCAGGTATTCAATATAACGGTTCAATATTTTTATAGATTATACTCCATATAAAGTTATTATAAAATATTAGCTATAGTCCCTGTGCTGTACATTACACTTTTATATCTTATTTATTTTATAGCTAGTAGTTTGTATCTCTTAATCCCCTTCACTTATCTTGCTCCTCCTTCACCTCCCCACTGGTAACCCCTAGTTTGTTCTCTGTATCTATCAGTCTCTTTTGTCATATATGTTTGTTTGCTATGTTAGATTTCACATATAAGTGAAAACATACAGTATTTGTGTTTCTCTGACTTATTTCATTAAGCATAATACCCTCCAAGTCCAACCATGCTGTTGCAAATGGCAAAATTTTATTTTCTTAATGGCTGAGTAATATTCCGTGTGTGTGTGTGTGTGTGTGTGTGTGTGTGTGTGTGTGTGTCTATATCTATCTCACATCATCCTTATCCATTCACCTGTTGATGGACACTTAGGTTGCTTCCATATCTTGGCTATTATAATAATATGATAGATATATGATAGGTAAGCATGCAATCATCATAATAATTGGGGTACTTTTCAAATTAGTGGCTTTGTTTTCTTCAGATATATATCTGGGAGTGGAATTGCTGGGTCATATGGTAGTTCTATTTTTAATTTTTTGAGGAATCTCCAAACTGTTTTTTTATAGTGGCTGTACCAATTTACATTCCCACCAGTGGTGTACTAGGGTTCCCTTTTTTCCACATCCTTGCCAACACTTCTTATTTGTTGTCTTTTTGATAACAGCCATTGTGACAAATATGAGGTTATAGCTCATTGTGGTTTTGATTTGCATTTCCCTGATAAATAATGATGTTGAGAATCTTTCCATGTTCCTGTTGACCACCTTTATGTCTTCTTTGGAAAAATGCCTATTCAGGTCTTCTGCCCACTTTTTAATGCTTGGGTTTTTTTGATATTGAGTCGTATGAATTCTTTATATATTAACCTCTTACCAGATACATCATTTGCAAATATCTTCTCTCATTCAGTAAATTGTCTTTTCATTCTGTTGATGATTTCCTTCACTGTGCAAAAGCTTTTAAGTTTGATTAGCTCCCGTTTGTTTATTTTTGTTCTTGTTTCCCTTGCCTGAAGAGACAGATCCAAAAAAATATTAAGACCTATGTCAAAGATTATACAGCCTATGTTTTCTTCTAGGAGTCTTATTTTATGGTTCTAGGTCTTACATGTATGTCTTTAATCCATTTTTAGTTTATTTTTATAGATGGTATTAGAAAATGTTCTAATTGTATTATTTTACTTGTAGCTGTCTGGTTTTCCTAACTGGACAGTTACAAGTTATTGTCTTATTCCCATTGTATATTCTTGCCTCCTTTGTCTTAGATTAATTGACCATAAGTTTGTGGATTTATTTCTGGACTCTCTGTTTTGTTCCACTGATCTTTACTTCTGACATTCTTTATACCTTTTTTGAAAAACTTCATCTTGTAGCATATTTCCTCAGCCTCAAAAATTGTCTGATTTATTTCCTGTAGTACAAGTCTGCTGCTGACAAATTTTTTCAGCTTTTGTTTGATTTTAAAAAAATCTTTACTTTGCCTTATTTTTTAATGATATATTTAGTGTATATAGAATCTTAAGTTGATAGTTGAAAGGTATAATTTCATTTCATTGTTTTGTTTTTCAGAGTTTCTGATGAGAAGTTTGTGATTATTATCTTTGTTCCACAGCATGTGATGATGACATTTTTCTCTCACTTCTTTTATAGTTTTGTCATTATCATTGGTTTCCATGCTTTATTATATCATATTATGCTATATTATATTATATTTTCTAGTTTTTATTGTTTTTGTATTTACTCTGCCTAGGGATTTTTGAGCTTCTTGGTTGGGTTTAGGTTTTTCACCAAGTATTGAAATTTTTTACACTATTTTATATAATATATTTTTCTGTCTCAAACTTTTATAAGACTTTAATCACACACATGTTAAATTACTTGAATTGTTCCACCAGTCACTGAAGTTCTCTTCATTGTTTTTCATCCCTTTTCCTCTCAATGCTTCAGTTTCCATAATTTCTGTTGCCAGGCTTTCAAGCTTGCTGGTCTTTTGTAGATTCATATCTATTCTTAATCTGACCCATTATATCTTCATTTTAGATATTGTATTTTCCATCTTTAGAATTTTTCCTTTGAGTATTCCCTTTCTGTTTTCATTTTGTTCTTTTAAATCGTTGATCATATCACATGTATTTCTAATACTGATTTAAATTCCTTATACATTACATCTGTCATTTCTTGTTTTTTTTTTTCTTGTTTCTATTGATATATTTTTCTCATGGCAGTTAGTCACATATTTCCATATATTATCATCTGTGCCAGTTTCTAACTGGCTGCTGGACATTATAATTTTAATTATTCAGTGCTGGGATTGATTTCTTTCATCTAATTTTTAGCTTTTTCTTAAGAGAGTTAAGTTTCTTGTAGGTGAGCTGTATTATTGTAAGGCTTATTTTTAATGATCTCTTGGGGAAGGTTTTAGGTAGCCATAACCCTGGCCTGGTTTATCTTTACTAGTTAGGCTTGACCCCTCTGAGATCTCTACTAAATGTTGGTAGTGTTCTTCAGGTACTTTCTACTGTACTGTTCAGAGCTCAGATCTCTCTCTGTCCTTCACTCTGGGAATTATTTGATTTACCTCACTCCATTTGGTATTCTCCTGACCTCACAAAATTTCACCATAAGTGTGTTTGGCTTAGCATTCAGCAGTTAATTTAGGAGATTTCAGGAGCTTTTACTCTGCTTAGCTCTTACCTCTCCAGTTCTCTGTCCCAGATATTCTAATCTTTTCTAAACTCATCAGTGCTACTGTTCTCTGTCTGAATTCCTTTTCCCTGGACTTCAGTTCATGAGTTGCCTCCAGGTAGATATATTGCATGACCAAAATATTCACTTATTTTGCGTCCTTTCTTTCAGTCATTAAAATAGTCTATGCCTCCTGTTGTCCAATGTCTTAAAATAATTTCATATCTTTTTGTCCAGTTTCTAGTTGTTAACTGTGGAAGTGGAAGGTTTTTCTCCCCCACTTAGTCCCTCATAGCCAGCAGGAAGACCCACATGTTCCTTCTTCTAATATATTATAAAACTTACAATATTTTGCAATGAAATGCATAAATAATAAAAGATATCCCTACTCACATACTCTCCTTGTCAAAATGTCAGTAAAAGTCCTACATCCATAAGATGGCATAAGAAGAGCAAATCGCTTGTGTTTAAACTATGTAGTCAATATTACATATTAACCACGTAGTATACATAAGCTTAAGCACAGTTATATTAACGGACACAATACATTATACATTTGCACCTATGTATAATAAGTAAGTTTGGATAATAGAAGTGAGGTGATAAGTAAAATAAAAGAGCAGAGTCGTTAATAGAAGTAATAACTTGCTGAACTTAGGTGCACATACTAAAAGAAAGGTCTATATTATTAAAATACAATGACCTTAACATAGCAATTTACACACTGTGTAAGTTGAGACACAGGAAGCATATTTTTTTGCTAAGAATACTGACTTTATGAACTTAGTGTCAAAGTATTCCTTTGCACTATTGTATGTTATAGAATAGAGACAAAGTATTAGAGATAATGCATCTCTTAATTTGAAATGTCAGCACAGGTTAAAGCAAATATTTTATCTTTAATATATAAAAAGACTAAAAATTATATTACTTAATGAGCAGTATAAGAGAGTAATACAAGCCATAATAAAGTAGAATGAGTCCTGGGGGCAAGGAGTACAAATAATAAATTTAATGCATCATTTTCACCACATAGATTATACCTTCATTGAGTTACAGATTTTTTAAAAATTGAGAAGGACATTATACAAAATATTCTCAAAGCAATTATTAATTGAATTTAGTGATATATCTTTACATATTGTATTTTTCATAGGATTGGCTATTCTGAAACTACTTAAGATGTATAGAGCTGTTTTAAAAATAAGCAAATACAGTGTAATTAATTAGAGACAGATTTCTCATTATCAGAGGAAGAAGTTACAAATAAGGAAAGAAAGCTTGAATAATTCAATGTATCTGGAATGAGGAGGAATGGAATATCGGTTCATATTTCTAGTAGCTACCAGAGTTACCTTCAAGAAAATGATTGACTGTGAACCATCAACACCTTTTTTATACTTTTAAGACAATTTTTTTACTATCAAAGATAATAACACTTTAAAAATTATCTCTGATTTAGGGATGAAAGTTTTTCTCCCTTTTAATGATTAAAAAAATGAGACCTAGTATGGCATTCTTCATAGATTGTAGAAAGTATATTTGAAATTTTTTCTTTCATCAAACATTCTAATGCATTCTCTTTAAAAAAATTTATAGTAATGAATATATATATATATACACACACACATATATATATTAACATTTTAACCATTTTAAGTGTACAATTCAGTGGCATTAATTACATGCACAGTACTGTGCAACCATAACCACAGTCTATTTCGGAAACTTTTTTATCAGTCCAAACAGAATAGGTACCCTTAGCATTCACCCCCACCATCAGCCCCTAGTAACTTTTCATCTTTCTTTCTCTGTGAATTTGCCTCTTCTAGATGGCTCATGTAAATGAGATCTTATAATATTTGTCCCTTGTGTCTGGCATCATATTTTCAGGTTCATCCAGTTGTAGTATGTATCAGAAAGTCATTTCTTCTTATGACTGAATAATACTTCATTTCATGGATATGCCACATTTTGTTTATACATTCATCTGTTGGTGGATGTTTGAGTTGTTTCTACCTTTTGGCTATTGTGAATAATGTTTCAGTGGACATTGATGTACAGTACCTATTAGGGTCCCTCCCACCCCCACCCCCCACTCCCACCCCATGTCTGGTACGTCTGAGTAGAGAGGACATTTTAAAACATCTGGAGAGAATATGTTTTGTCCATTAATGTACCAACCATAAAAAAGTGAATATTCTTGGTAAAAATTGACTGGATTTTCACAAATTCCAGAACCATAGTATACTCAAGGCATATCAGGTCAAAATAAAGCAGATGACATCTAGTCCTTTTGTCTTCTGCCTGCCACATGATCCATTACGTAGTAACAGAAGTGATAAGTAATAAAATGTAAATGGCTATATTCCAGTAGCCTCTGAAAGCATGTATCTTGCTCAGAAGTACACTGTGTTACTTTTTACAAAATTGATTTATTTTTGTCTTTGATTTTATAAAGAGGTCTTAGGTTCACAGCAAAACTGAGGGGAAGATAGATTTCTATATACCCCCTGTCCGCACACATGCATAGCCTCCGCCATTATGAATATGCGTCACCAAAGTGGTAAATTTGTTGCAATTCATGAACCTGTATTGACAAATTATCAATCAGAGTCCATGGTTTATAGTATAGTTCACTCTTGGTGTTGTGCATTCTATAGGTTTGGACAAATGTATGATGACATGTATCTATCATTATGATATCACACAGAGTATATTCACTGCTCTAAAATCCCCTGTGTCTGTCTCTTCATCCTTTCCACCCCCACTTTCACTCTTTAACCCTGCAACCCCTGGCAACCACTGATCTTTTTATTGTCTCCATAGTTTTCTCTTTTCCAGTGTGTCATATCGGTGGAATCATACAGGATGTAGTCTTTTCAGATTGGCTTCTTTCACTTATTAAGATGCATTTAAGGCTCTTCCATGTCTTTTCATGGCTTGATAGTTCATTTCTTTTAAGCCCTGAGTAATTTTACATGAACTAGATATATCAGAGTTTATTTTTCCATTTATTTACTGAAGGACATCTTTGTTGCTTCCAAGTTTTGGCAATTATGTATAATTCTGCTTTTACAGGTTTTTGTGTGGACATGAGTTTTCAACTCCTCTAGGTTATCAAATTCTGGGCATAGAATTGTTCATATATTCTATTATTATCCTTTTAATGTTCATCAGCTCTATAGTAATGGCCCTTCTTTCATTTCTGATATTAGTAATTTATGTCTTCTCTCTTTTTTTTCTTAGTTTGCCAGGAGAGAGGATTATTGATTTTATTTACCTTTTCAAAAACCAGCTTTTGGTTTCGTTGATTTCCTTTTCCAATTTCTTTGCTTCCCGCTCCAATTTTTATTATTTTTCTTCTGTTAATTTTTGATTTAATTTGCCCCTTTTTCTAGTTTCCTAAGGTAAAAACATAAATTATTCATTTTAGATCTTTCTTCTTTTCTAATATATGTTTTAAATATTATAACTTTCCTTTTAAGCACTGCTCATAACTTGTGTTTCCAATTTAATTTAGCTTAAAATATTTTTAATTTGTCTTGAGATGTTTTCTTTGACCCTTGCATTAATTAGAAGTGTGTCCTTTAATCTCCGTGTACCTTGGGATTTTCCAGTTATCTTTCTGTTGTTGAGTTCTAGTTTAATTCTAGAACAGATATACACTTCTTCCTGCCCTCTTCAATGTGTCTTCTATTAATTCTATGCTTCACTCAGGTGCTATAATCTCTCACCTGGAATCTTTAGCTCTTATAAAGGTACTTTCATTCAGATTGATGTTTCTGCAGGGAACAAGTGCTGGAAACACCTATTCTGCCATCTGATCTGTCCAGAAATACCTTATTCAGAAAGGCAAAGCATGAGATTATTTATTACTCTACTTAAAGTAACTCATATTTTAAAATTCAACGCATTGAGTTTATTTAATTATAAACACAATATTGCTTCTTGAAATAATAGGACAATATTAGGAACAATTCTTAGAATAAAATCCTGTATTCTTCAGTATCAACTGAGTACCTCTGTTACATCATAAATACTGTATCAATTTAGTTGCATGTTTGTTAATAGTCAAGTGCTTTTTGACAGATAGTCAAAAGTCAAAATGCTTATGACTTTTGCAATAATCTGCTCAGCAAGCTCAACTATATATTTTCAATTCAAAATATGTGTATTTTTATCATTCCTCTTTTGCAGTTGGATTAGCAGTATGTAATATTTATAATCCATCAAGCAAATAATTCAATTTGAAATTCATCTATATAGCTTCATATATATGTACATATATATATACATAGTTATATACACACATATATATGATGGTTATATATATGTATATTATATAATACACATATATATAAAACCATCAGAAATATGGTAATATTTCATTTACTTTTCATCTGGGTTGGTTTAAATCTATTCACTAATTTATCTAAATATCCTTGTATGCTTTTGTAGATTAACTAAGGGTTGTTCTTATACTACTGACACCCAGCCTAATGCAGTAATTGACTTTTTGTTAATCTGTCTTATTATAAGCTGAACACTATAAATTATATTAATTAAATTGGTTAAAAAAATAACCAATAATTTAGCTATCAATTTATATTGCATTTTGTTTGAGATTGTGGATTTTTTAAACAGACTGCCTGATATTCAATACAGGTTCTATAATTTCCTACCTTGGGCCAGGTTTCTACATCTATAAATTGGGACTAATAATAGCATTTTCCTTGTACTTTTGTTAGGTGAATTACAAGATTCAGAATTGTGTCTTGTACACAGTAAGTATCCAACACATTTTAGATGTTATACCAAGACAACTGTATTCCTTTTTCTGAGCTCTAGTTCAGACATATATCTACTTATATTACACATAAGTAATATAAAATTACTCTTATATATAGAGTAATTTTATGTAACTTTAATCAGAGTACATGCAAATTTTGTTTGGCACTTTTCTAAAATGCAATACAATATAATACAATACAATACCAAGAATTTTCTTACTCTTTTTTGATTTACTCCATTATATATTCAATTAATTAAATTTGTTCCATAATGTTATAAATATATCCTAATTTAAATGCATATTTCCAGTGGATACTACATAAGTAGATTTGAATCGATAATGCTAAAGCAAGCACAGCCATACATTTTTGTTTTCAAATATTTTCTTATCATAACTTTGTCAGAAATGAAACCAATAGCAATAATTGTTCAAACCTTTCACTCTCAGGAGCAAAGTCCACTTAAACAATCAATTCAATAGTAGAAGGCTTCTACAGTATATTAACATAGCTAGATTATTTCAGAAAGATAACAACAATGTAATATATCCATTCACATTCTGGCAAGTAAGAAAACTAATTTGTATAGAAGTACAATTTAAATATGAATTACAAATATAATGTAAAATTTCAACTCATGTTCTAGAATGTATCCTGGATGTCAGGTGCTGTTTCAGTCATTTTATATTATTTAATTGCCAGTAATTAAGGTGGTGCTATTTATATTCCCATTTTAGAGTTACTTGTAAAAGGTGGCTGGTCCTATTAGGAATATCTGAGTGGCTTATAAAATATGAATATATATATCCTCTCATAGTATCTAACACATGGTAGTCTTTCAATACACATCTGTTGAATGCATGAGTAAAGAAAAATAACTACTAGTAGAGACCTACTGACAACTTTTTTCTTATTCTGACCAAATGTATGTGTTCAATGATGCATATCCATCATCTAAATGTGCTGTTATTTAGGTAATTCCTTTTTAGATATATATTAGAAGTTCTAAGTTTATTGCTTGATACCAGTTAATTTTAGACAAAATGGTGATTTTTTTTTATCCTTCTGTAGGGACAGGTAAGAGATATCTTAGGCTTTCTATTAGGATTTAAGAAATCTCATCATCAAAGCAACATATAAGTAATATTTCAATCATTCCTGAGAAATAGCTTCTTGGTATTAAAAATTACAATGTTGATAAAGACCAAATGCAGTTAAACACACCTAAGTTTTTGAACTGCAGGGTCAAATCATCCATGTGAACCTGGTTTGTCATTTAATGTTTCTAAGACTCGAGTTTCTCACTTGTGAAATTTGAGCTTATAAAATTGCCTGACTCATGAGATTATTGTAAGTGTACAACAAAGTTACATGTGTAAAGAGAATATAAATGTAATTCTTTTGAGCCTTGTTTTTTGCTTTCTAAGGTGTGTCTAACGTAACCTTTAAGGCTCGTGTAGAAACATCCCTAAATTGCGATCTTTATGGTGTCTTAATTGACTAACAAGGTTATTCTGCAAAAAGTTTCCATTCTGTATGGTTGGAACTTCTATGTCTTCCAGGAATGTGTGATCTTCGAAATATCCATTCATCTCATAGCTCCCCAGTACATGTTGTCTGACCAGACATAAAGGATCTCAACTTGTCATGTGCACCTTAGCATTTGGGCAACAACTTAAGGGTCCTCTCAGCAGATATCTGAGCCTCATCCATCTGCTTTCTTTAGATATAATTTGCTAATCTTGTTCTAGTTTTTAAGGTGATAATTTAGCTTACTGATTTTAAATATTTCTTGTTTTCCAATATGTGTATTCAATGCTATGTTTCCTTAAACACTCATTTCACTGCATCCCAAAATTTTTGATAAATTTTATTTTCATTTAGTTCAAAATATTTTAAAATTTCCCTTGAGATTTCCTCTTTGACCAATGTATTATTTAGAGTTGTGAAAATCAAAGAATGATCAAAGAATAAGTGGGAAAAGCAAATTTCATGACCATGAGAGAGTTTTTTGCTTTAAACGTATGTATATATACAGGTATATGTGTATCTATATAACATCCAGATAACATTTATACATTTACATATATGTGGGAGACACACTTCTGCACACCCAAACACATATATTTAAATGACTAAAGATATAGATAGGTGTATACTTGTTAGGGGAGATAGAGACCATTTTATGGAGGGCCTTCAGAGCTAGACTCAGAATATCATGAATTGATATAGTTAGAAATCAGTGATTCTTAAATGAAGGAATAATGTAACTAAAGACAAAAAATGGAAATAATTGTTTTGAATCTATAATTGAGGTGAATTATAACTTGAAAAGTTAGAGGCTAAAAAAATCATCTCAGATATTATTGGTATAAACAGGATATGAAGTTTTTAGTAGACAAGGGTAATGAGGATGAAGCATGAAATAATAGGTTTGCAACCTAAATTAAGAGAACAGAAAACATAAGGGACAGTCAAACAGTTTTGACATAGATATGATACAAATATAAGTACAAATGCTTGTTGGTTTTTACCTACTTTTGCTCATTTAAAAATGATTTTTTTAATATATTTTAATATGCCAAAGCAGGCAGCAATATTTGTCAAACTGGTAACTAGACTTTTTTTGTAATAGTAATATTTTGTTTTACATCATAGATATTTTATTGAAAATTCATATATTTACTATTTACATATTATGCAATGAATATCTATAAAAAATACAAAGAACTTGATATTTAAAGACCTTTTATAGTTAAACCTTTTAAAATGTGGCTAGTATTGTTATTTTTCATCTTGATAAATCTGAATTCCCATAGGTGCTTTCCTTTAAATAAAGAAATCTTGTAAAGGAATATTTCTATGCTTCTACTTGCAAAATACATAAATTATTGAAATAGTTCTAATATTTGAAGAACTGATTTTTTTTGGAAAGACAAGCTTATTGCATGTTATTGTTCCATAAACAATAGTAGGGACATTATATATATTTTTCAGATTTAAAGAACATAATGTACAAAATTGGAATGGCTTAGGAAGATAAGTAATCTAAAATGAAATATAATTGAGCAGTCATACAACTTTATTATGGCAACTTCAGTTTTGTCTGCAATATTGTTTATTCGAGAAGATGATTTGTTAAAGAGTTTGAGTCAGTAGGAGTTTCTCATTATTTTCATCACATTGTAGCTCTTTGGAGCATGACATTTTCTTCTTCCAAATTAATACTTAGTAGTATTAAACAAAGACTCCTTAAGCCAAAGTCCAATGTTTGTATCCTTGCCTTTTATACGTAAAGGTTATGTCTACACAATAAATATAGATAATTAAGATAGTTATTAAAAGATAAGACCCAAGCTCAGGTCTTACTTCATTGTCTGAATATTTTACACTAAATTACCTGTTCTACTTTATAATAATAGTAATATTATGCAACAGGTAACATGCTGACAGCTTTAAGTAGTTAGCTGAATTAAACCTGTCCATCCACATAGGACATGTAATATAAATTTTATTTTACAGGTGAAAATAACATGCTCAAAAAACTGTTAACTGAGGTTTTAAAACTAGAAATGGAAAGGTATTGAATTACTGTAATCTTACTCAAATATACATGCTTTTTCCATACTCTTGCACAGTTATCTAAGTAGCTGTTATAGATGTTTTTTCTAATAGCTTTTAACAGTTATTCATAACATTATTGGCACATTTGAAAACTTCTGGCCATGTAGTCAAGAATGGTTACAGACTTTTACCAGGAGGTTTCATCTTGGTTCCCACTGATTCAGACTCCACTGCTGAGTTTTTAAATCATATTAGCTCCTGTGATGTTTTGTTTAATGTGTAAGCAGCTCTAATTATAGAGTTGGTATCTCAAACTGCAAGCTGTGTTAAACCTTTGATATGGAAAGTGTTCATATATTTAATCATGCTAACAGCTTAATTCTTTTCCTGTAACTCATAGTACTGTGCTAACATTTGTAACATATTCCCTATTCGAATTTCTACTTGTTGATTATTCACGTCCAGTGTTTCTACATGATTAGTCTCTTATGTTTCACTATTCTTTCTTCTTCAAAATTTCTTCTCTTTCTTCAAAGTCCTCTCTGATTTTATGTCATTCAAGAGTTTTATTTCAGTGTAGATGTATACTTTATCTCTCCTTTGTAACTGTTTTATTGAAATACTTTAAATTTTAAAATTATAAAACAAACATTTTGAATAGAATATTAAATATTTTTAATTTTATTTAAAAATTAAAATTTCATTAAAATTAAATGAATAAACTTTTTCATCAAGTACATAAATGCACCGTATGGTAAAAAAAACTCTTTACTACCTACCTGCCAGCTGTCAAGTAAACAGTTTATTAAATAATAGTGCATGTTTACAGTAGTAAATGGATCCCTATCAATTTATTGCCTCGAGAGATCCTTTAAAAACACCATCAAGCTGTGTATAGAATCTTGACTTAGTTTACACAGAAATGTTGTCTCTATTCTCCAATTCAAGTTATGGACATTTGGTAGATACTTTCTTAGTCTCCCTCTAAATAAAATCAAGACCATATGTTTAACCATGAATGAAGGAAAATCAAGACCATATGTTTGAACAAGGAATTAACCATGATGACTAAACCCACAAGTCTAATGATACAATTTCATTATTTTTCACTTTGGTGTCTAACACAATTTTTTATTCTAAAGCATTCTGAAATGCTTACTCTTGGCTGCATGACTGGAGAAAGACATTTTAAGTAAACTCTTAAAAACTTAGCACTCATATAGATGTAAGTTTAGAGATTTAGAAATGTTTAACTTTTTTTTTTTTTTCAGTTTAAGCCACTGTAAAAAATAATCACTTGTTTCACTTCTGGTTATTAGTATTGATGTGAGAAGTAAACTTTTATTGAGTGAATGGGATAATCTTAAATGATTTTTCCAGTTCTCATGTACTGCTGACAAATTGATGCTAAAATAAGATTGCCTAACAACAGAGCCTCTGGATTCATACAGATAATTCAGGAATGTTCACACAATCAGACTGTGAAGAGCATGTTTCCACTTGAAACTTAAGGAGTCACAGCATGGTACACTTTTTGGACAGAGATAAAATTGATGTGAATCTTACAGGCATTCTGGCAGCAGTAGCTAATTGTTTATTTCTCACCTAGGTTGAATGAATGAAATTTTTAAAATAGGTGTTCTTCAATGTTTCCTCTAGAAAACAGCAATCTAAATTATACTGAAAATAAAGCAGTTGTAACCAAATCCATAGAAACTGAGAATTTAATGCTTGTTATGGATTTACCAAAGTCATGGAAGGCCTTGATATTGCCTCTAAGAGATTAGTATCTCCACATTAATATCTCAAGGAACAAAACTGGGTCCCCACAGCCAGACTGTAACTGATTTTTATCCCCAGATGTCCAGTTCTACTTTCCAGTAAATGTTTCTCCTCCAACGTCCCAACATCCCAACTGATGTCATCTTATGTTTATCTTCTGTGGAATCCAAAAATCGTTGACATAGTTATGCTTTATGCAGTTGCTATTTTTAATAGGAAAGGTTCAATCTTTCTCAGTGTTCCAATAAATTATGTGACTATCACCAAACTTAATTGAAATTTATAATTTAATTTTTTCTCAAAAAAGAATTATATATTAAAATGGAATAAAGATTTTCTCATTTCCAGTGAAATAGGAATTATATTAAGGTCACACTCACGCTTATAGTTTTCATTAATTCATTCATATAAATTAATAATAAAGACTAGTCTTATTATGTCTTACTAGTCTTTAGAAGAGTGTCTGGCATATGTTTTCTATATGCCAGACACTCTTCTAAATGATTTATATGTCCCGACTCATAGTAGCCTCATAACACCTTATAGAATAGGAATAATTATTATCTTCATTTTCATGTGGAGCAACTGGGTCACAGAAAAGTTGAGATTATTGCTCAGATCACACAGCTGATGGAGCTGAAATTCACACCAGGGTTTCTGGTTGCTGAGCAGAGATGCTTCACCACTGTGATAAAACTCCTCTCCTTACTGATACATTGCAAAGCATGGTTTTCTGTGAAGCTCCTCAGACTTATTCATAATGCATAAACCAAAAAATGGCAGGTCATACATGAAAGAGTAGTGTTTTATTTCATTTGTTCTCATTTTTTATCATCCACATAGCAATTAGATATTTTGATCCTAGATGTTATATGTGTGGAGTTGATGCTGTTTTGATCAGAATAAAGTGGGATTGATAAGAGTTTAACTAGTTATCTTAAGGGATATACAAAATCATTTTACTTTATGTGTGAATGATTGAATGTAACTGTAAAGTAATTTTGCAAATTATATTCCATGAATTTACATAACACTCCTGTGTTTTTTTTCTTTACATTTCCTCTTAGTGAGTCACAAAGCCATGTGTAATTTGATTGAATTTTTCTTTAGAGAAATGTTTCTAGTTGAAAAAATTATTCCACTGTGTGGAAAGATAACTGAACTGTGAAGAAATTTGTTGAAGGAAGTTTTGACATGTCATTACAGACATTTTCCATGTGTTTTTCTCGCTGTCCACAAGATCAGGGACTTATATTTGTACTACAGATTAATTGATCAAAGAAAATAGTGGTAAATTGCTAATTCTTGGTCTATGTTAGGATGAGATACTTAAAAGAATATCCTCCTTAAATTTCTTTAATTTGCATGTAATTCTTTTCAGTGAGCCTTAATTTATTGGCTAGACATTTCAAAATATCTTTTATTTTCCTAATGAGGAAAGAGGCGTAGATAGTTTAAAAGATTCTTCCATAAGCCTTCAAGTTAAATATAATTATTGCTTCTGCCTTTCATTAATATATAGAATAGAGTTTATTTTGAAGACAGCAAACAGATTTGACTGCTTTGAATTTCAATCCCAAATGTGCTAGCTTCTAGATTCTACTGACTAGATTATGCTGTCTCTGAGACTAGAAGGTAGTCTTAAATTTAGCAAGTAAATATAAACTAGAGCAATTCTAAGACTCCTTTCTAAATTCAGACTCAGTGTTTTGGTTTGAAGACCTATTACATGTAAAAAGGCTTAACTATATCAGTGATTAAGAGAAAATTGAGATGTTTGACTATTTTTTGATAATAAATTCAATATTATGCTGATGGAGCTTTTCATTACATGAACTTTCATTAAGTTGATTATGTTAAAACTTGTAACCTCTTTCTTATTTATTTGAATTATTTTAGCTCTGGATTAATTTAGCAAGCTTATTTTCGTAGGTAAATTAAATTACTAAACTTTAATTTGCTTAACCATTTAATATGATATCCAAAAAACTTTAAAACGGTTTAAATGGATTTTACAACTAAACTTAGAGTTATCATTTCATTGTCACAAAAGTTGCATAATAATGTAAAGTAAATGAACTCTATGAAAATGTGCATTAAGTTATTTCATTTAAGTTCATTTTCTCACTGTAAAATAATTTTTCAATGATTTAATATTAAGCTTTTAAAGAAAATCAGTTGAATTTTTTAAAAAGCTAATTGAATGCAGAATATAATTTTTACATTATTATTACTCTGTACTCTGTATGTGCATGTATGTGTTTATACACCTGGGAATTATGTATGAAGTAAAATTAATATATGTGTCCCCTAGGTTTTATTGTTAAAAGAAAAAATACATGAGCATATATGGGTACATATGGCATGGCCTCTGTGAGAATAGATGTTAATTCTTTCTAAAGAAATTATTGAGTTGAGTTATAGATATAACAAAAGAAACTTTAACTCATAGATTTTAATTCATAAAATTCTAGCTTCTAACAAATGAAAGCAAATTTATTTAATAAAAAGAGGAACCTTTGTCATTTTTCAATGACAAAGTGGCTTATCAAACCTCACATGGTTAATTATTAGCAGAAAGTGGCCTCTTGAGTCTAAGAAAGTGCTCTTACATAATGAAGCAAACTAGAGTACACAGATTGTGAAAGCTGGTTTGTAAATCTTCCTGCAGTTACTAGCAGAAAGAATTAATACAGGCATACCTTGGAGATATTGGAGGTTCGGTTCCAGATCACTGCAATAAAGGGAATATCACAGTAAAGTGAGTCACACTAACTGTTTGGTTTCCCAGTGCATATATAAGTTATGTTTACACTATACTGTAGTCTTTTAAGTGTGCCATACCATTATGTTTCAAATGTACATACCTTAATTAAAAAACACTTGATTGCTAAAAATAATAACCATCGTCTGACAATGTAGGGTAGCCACGAATCTTCAATTTGTAAAAAAAAAAAAAAAAAAATTATAGCATCTGTAAAGCACAATAAAGCAAAGCACAATGAAACAAGGTATGCCTGTAGAAATGATTCTTCAAAGATTTGCTTACTAGGTTATTTGAGAAAATGGGTATCTCAAGTTGTATACCTATATTGGACAGTGTAGAATCTTATTTATATACATGCATGATTACACATACACAAATGCCTCATTCTTCACTCAAAAGGTAAATAATTTCATACTTTGGTCTTGGGTCAGAGAAACCTGGGATTGAATCGTCCGCCTGATACTTCCTATTATATATCATGGAAAATAGTGCTACGGCAATTGTAGTGAAGGTTCATGTTGATATATATGGGTCTCTTTGCACTGAGCCTGGTATATGACCAGAATTCAGTAAACTTTTGCTATTATTTTTAATAATGCCATTGTTTGTATCCATTTTTTATAGTTACAGATACTATTAATTTATTTTTCTCAATCTCTCTGTTGGACATTATTAGCTACCTTCACATTTTAAAAACTCTCTTTTAGATTTTGGTATGATTATACTACTATCTTACTGATTTTCTTACATCACAAAACTTTTTTCTTATTGACTCCTTGTTTATTCATTCCCACTGAACATCCTTACTTAATGTTTTGTCCTTCACTCTCATGATTTCTGTTTCTCTCTAAATCTGACCTCTTCTTACTCATTTCATACTTTCAACTAACACATGTAGTTGTATATGATTATCATAATTTTAGAAATAGCCAATACTGAATTCCCTCCTTAGTTAGAGAGCTGTTTCCAAATGACTGATTTTTTAAAATACAGTCTCAAACTTTAATATACTCCAAATCAAAAACCCATCTTCCTTTATCTATTATTTCATTTGTATACTTTGTTTCATTGAGTTTATTGAGATTAAAAATCCCAAGCTGTCTTTTAAAAATTATTTTTCATGAACTCTTATCAGGCCTCAGTCTTCACACCCTGACATCTCTAATGGTGAAACTATAATTTGGTTATTTTGCTTAGTTATTACAAATAATTTTCAGAAGTTAAATATTTACCATCACTCAATATTTTTGTGTGACTATTTTTAATGTATCATTCAGGTTATGTCACCTCCTGCTCAAACTTATTACAATGTTAGTTCCACATCACTTAGAGTTAAGGGTTAACTCCTTAAAATGAAATTGTAGATTATCCAGCCTTTCTTAATTTCAATTCTAATTTTCAATTTACATATATGATAGTACAATAAACGAACTGTTATCTAAATAAAACTAGTGCTTTCACATCTCCTTGCTTTTGTAAACATTGTTCTCAGCCTCTTTCTCATGTCTCCTCAGGCAAATCTTGCATGATCTTGAAAGACTAACTCATGAGTCCCCTGTTCACTGAAGTCTCTGTGTGGAAGCAATTTCTTCCTTTAAGAATTTCTATGACAATTTCCTATAAATGTATCAACCTTATTACTATTATAATAGTCATTTTCTACTCTTTCTTGACTACTTGGCAAATGTATTATTTCCTCTTCTATACTCTAAGCCTCAATGTAGAAAAAATTCATGCATGATTAATTTTCCACAGTGCTAATGCTATGCCATGGCACCTATTAAATGCTCAAAAATTGTTTATTGAGTGAACATTTCAATTCCATTATATATATTTTTTAATATCTTTATTGGAGTATAATTGCTTTACAATGTTGTGTTAGTTTTTGCTGTACAACAAAGTGAATCAGCTATATAGATATAAGATCATAACAAGGAAAATACTACATTTTAAAAATAACACATTGAAGGGAACGACTTAAAAAGAATGGACTATGAGTAAAAATGTGTTTATAAATTTAAAATATTAAAGTTCAAATAGTGATATTAAAAATGTGTAGAAGAGAAAGGATTAATTCAGCATTTAAAAAATAAAACAAAATGTTAAATATATTTACCAATATAGATAAAATGTATTATATCAATTTCAGTCATGCATATTGAATCATACTCTTCAATTGTCATTATTTAAAAAATTCAACTGAGTAAATTTTAAAAGTTTTATGAATCTTTGATGATTCATGAATTGGGAAGCATCCAGTCTAGCCAATACAGGGAGTTCCAAAGGGCTGTACAAAATGAAAGACTTTTACAAGCAGAAGAGAGCAGGAACAAGGAATTTATACAAGGCAAAAAAGAGGATTGGTTATTGTAAAGTTACTTTCCTTTAGGGAATAACAGGGGTCTGTCAGGTAGATTATCTAACTTGGGGTGACCTGGTGATTCTTGATTGACTGGTTTAAGATTCCATTTTTGGGAAAGCTGAGTGGGATGTAGAATATGTGACTCCATTTGGGCCTGCTGTCTTTTTAATCTTTATTTTTTATCGAGGTATAATTGACATATAACATTATATTAGTTTCAGGTATACAACATAATGATTTGATATTTGTATACAATGAGAAATGATCACCACAGTAAGTTTAATTGACATCCATCACCTTACATAGTTACAATATTTTTTCCTGTGATAAAAACTTTAAAGACCTACTCTCTTAGTAACTTTTAAATGTGCAGTACAGTATTATTAACTATAGTTACCATTCTGTACTTTACATCCAAGACTTATTTTGTAATTGGAAGTTTATACTTTTGACCCCCTTCACCCATTTCTCCCACCCTTCACCCCTCACATCTGAAAACCATCTTCTGTTCTCTGTTTCTATGAGCTTAGATTTTTCTTGTTTTGTTGTTGTTTCTTTAATGTTCCACATAGAAGTGAAATTATATGGTATTTGTCTTTCTGTCTGACTTATTTTACTTAGTATAATGCCTTCAAAGTCCATCCATGTTTTTGCAAATGGCAAGATTTCATTCTTATTTATGGTTGAGTAATATCCTATTGAATGTATATGCCACAATTTCTTTATTCATCTATTAGTGGACTCTTAGGTTGTTTTGATATCTTGGATATCATAAATAATGCTGGAAAGAAAAGGCGTCTTTTCAAGCTCATATTTTCACTTTATTTGGATAAATACCCAGAAGTGGAACTGCTGGATCATATGGTAGTTTTATTTTTAGTTTTTTTGAGGAACCTTTCATATTATTTTCTATAGTGGTTGCACCAGTGTACAACCCCACCAACAGTGAGCAAGGGTTTCCTTTTCTTCACATCCTTGCCAATACTTGTTATTTCTTGCCTTTTTGATAATAGCCATTCTGACAGATGTGAGGTGATTTCTTATTGTGGTTTTGATTTGCACTTCCCTGATGATTAGTGATTTAAAGCATTTTTTATGTGCTTATTGGCCATCTGTATGTCTTCTTTGAAAAAAAAATGTCTATTCAGGTATTCTACCCAAAATTGTTTAGTTTTTTGCTATTGAGTTGTATGAGTTCTTTATGTATTTTGGATATTATTAACATCTTATCAGATATATACGAATATCTTCTCCTGTCATGTCTTTCCCAATCAGATGTAACATGAGCTTTTCTTTTTAGATTCTTTGAATGATGATTTCCTATTGCTCTGATGGGCCCTCAAGCAAGGTTTCTTGAAAAAGTACATCAAAACTAAATGAAAATAAAAACAAGTTTATAGAAACAAATTTATCTCTATAAATTAGAGCATTTTCAAGATTATTCCACTCTCTCCTTGTGGCATTCTGTAAATGGTATTTTTCTAGGTGGCATTCTATCAATATAAGTGAAACTGCAAATAATATTTACAGAATTGGACAAAAATTTGATAAACTCATGCAGATTTCCTACACATGTACACAGCAAGCATCACATTTAGAAGGAACAAATTTTTAAAATTCTGGACTATATTATATATAACTTAAAAACATAAAAAATCAAATCTGTGACCCTGTCTTCTAGATATGCATGTCTTTTTTGTGTAACTTTAAGTGAAGTCAGGTTTTCTACTGTTTGCTTTCTGATTATGAAGGAAATGTTTTAGTAGTGACCTATTGAACAGATACACATTAATTGATTTTCTCCTTAATTTTCAATACCATCTCCAATGAAAATGGCAAAGATTGCAGAAATGCATGTTTTGTGTCAACCAGTAGACTAGCGTATACATGGAGAACTTCAAAATGTTTTCCTGGAATAACAAGATTATGAGGTAGGGATTCCAATAGGTGGCTCCCCCATAGAGTGGAATATTAATCTGGAGAGAGCCTCTGAGGACAGCTTCATTGAGTAACCCTATATGTTAACACCTAGAAATGCTTCTTAGTCCTGAATGGAGTGTAAGCGAATCATGCCTCCTGAAAAATTTTATTCAAAGACACTGTCAAAAATCTGTGATCTACATGGCCACATCATTATGCTTTGAATTTAAGACAGCCTTGCCCTCTTTCTTTCATTTTTCATAGTGTAGCTCTTCTCATTCACAACCTCCAAGTTATTTTCTAAGAAACCTTCCACTCCCAGACACCAAAAATTGATTCATAAGCACGTTTTTTTTTTATGAAGCTATTTTGGGTAAAGGTGGTTAGTTTGGCTTGAACTAGTATAATTTAAGCAAACTTATAGAAACAAAGTATGTTATTTTGACGTTTGTATCAATAATACTTGGTTTTTACCATGTACTATGTAGATAATGTTTTATGAAAATATATAACTTTAAATGAAACTCCAATGTCTTTATCCATGCAAAAATTTTAAACATAATTTTAAGGAAAATCTGACAAGAGGATTTACCTATAAAGCCTGAAGAACAAACATTTACTACCTATCTTCTCTAAAATTTGTTATTTAGAGTTGTAGTCTGTTGTAATTATAAGATGTTTTAAAATATTATCATTTTCCCAAAGGAATTTTTGTTTAGAAAAAAGTAATTACTGTAAAATGACCATTGGTCATTCCAATGTTTTTTTCTTTGTTTTTTTGGATTTTTTGTTTGTTTGTTTACTTTTAAAGATATTTCCCTGATCACATCTTTGTATTAATGGTATGTATTGACTTTTGCAGTATATGTTAAATTATGCATAAAATAACCAATTTCTAGATGGTGAACAAGGAACATGTCATCAGTGTTTCTGAATTATTGCTGTGCTTCACAATTGTTAAATTATACTGCTCAAATACAGACAAATAAGAACTTCACAAGAACTTTTGTCCTACTGTAGCAAAGGCAAAGGAAGTAAGCAACTTAGGACAGAATAATAAACAGTGGTTTCAAGTGGCATGAGTATAAAATATGCTTTCAACAAAGTGTACTAGATGTGCCTTTACCTTATACAACTTAGGAAAACTAAGATATATTTAAACATAATAAAATACTACTTTGAAAAATTTACCATAGTAAGACATTAGCTGAATGATTAAGCTTAAATAAATAAAATATATTCTCAATAAACATATGGAGGTAACTATGTTTCACAAATATTAAATACTTTAAATTCAAATATATATTTTTACTAAGAAGAGAATTTTAAAGTTAGAAAATTATTCATATTTGTGTAATAAAACATCATTGTGTTCCTGTATAAGGGAGGGGAGAAATCAACAAGGATTCTTGCTGTGGAAATTGCCAAAAAAAAAGAGTTTACAACCTTTAAGGAGAATTAAAACAATTAAAATTTTAAAAGGATAAATTCTAGACTGAGCTAAATACTACACCTCACTATTGAAAAGAGATCTTCAAATAACCTGAGTCTATTAAACATGAGAGAGGAGGCTGACTTCCAGGATTGTCATCCTCCAGCTTTTTCTTAAAAGGTTAATAAAGGATTAGTATGATAGAGATACTATCATACTAATAAAATGAATAATATCTCCTAAAAGTCTACCCAACGTGTTTCATCTGTAAAGCTGGCAACAATCCACTTTTTTAAACTGGTAGAGCCAAGTCTTCCTTTTATTTTTTGTATATTTTAATTTTTTTATTGAAGTACAGCTAATTTACAATATGTAAGTTTCAGGTATATAGCACAGTGATTCAGTTATACATATATATGTATATATATATATATACATATTTGTATATATACTCTTTTTCAGATGTTTTTCCATTATAGGTTATTACATAATATTGAGTATTGAGTATAGTTTCCTGTGCTATACAGTAGGATCTTGTTGGTTATATATTTTATACATAGTAATGTGTATATGTTAATCCCAGCCTCCTAATTTATCCCTCCTCCCACCCTCCTTTCCCCTTTGGTAAAGATAAGATTGTTTCCTGTGTCTTTGAGTCTCTATCTGTTTTAGAAATAAGTTTATTTGTGCATTTTTTTCTTTTAGATTCCACATACACGTATAAGTGATATCATACATTTATCTTTCTCTGTCAGACTTACTTCACTCAGTATGACGATCTCTAAGTCCATACATTGTCACTGCAAATAGCATTCTTTTGTTCTTTTTCATGGGTGATAATATTCCATTGTATATATGTACCGTATCTTCTTTATCCATTCCTCCATCGATGGACATTTAGGTTGCTTCCATGTCTTGGCTACTGTAAATAATGCTGCAGTGAATACTTGGGTACATGTATCTTTTTTTTTTTTTTTAACATCTTTATTGGAGTATAA
>NC_041224.1:125450372-125466125 GCF_002837175.3 Physeter macrocephalus | reverse complement strand
GTTCCCTTTTCTCCACACCCTCTCCAGCATTTATTGTTTCTAGAGTTTTTGATGATGGCCAATCTGACCGGTGTGAGATGATATCTCATTGTCGTTTTGATTTGCATTTCTCTAATGATTAATGATGTTGAGCATTCTTTCATGTGTTTGTTGGCGATCTGTATATCTTCTTTGGAGAAATGTCTATTTAGTTCTTCTGCCCATTTTTGGATTGGGTTGTTTGTTTTTTTGTTATTGAGCTGCATGAGTTGCTTATAAATTTTGGATATTAGTCCTTTGTCAGTTGCTTCGTTTGCAAATATTTTCTCCCATTCTGAGGGTTGTCTTTTGGTCTTGTTTATGGTTTCCTTTGCTGTGCAAAAGCTTTTAAGTTTCATTAGGTCCCATTTGTTTATTTTTGTTTTTATTTCCATTTCTCTAGGAGATGGGTCAAAAAGGATCTTGCTGTGATTTATGTCATAGAGTGTTCTGCCTATGTTTTCCTCTAAGAGTTTGATAGTGTCTGGCCTTACATTTAGGTCTTTAACCCATTTTGAGTTTATTTTTGTGTGTGGTGTTAGGGAGTGTGCTAAATTCATACTTTTACATGTAGCTGTCCAGTTTTCCCAGCACCACCATGTATCTTTTTGAACCATGGTTTTCTCTGGTTATATGCCCAGAAGTGGGATTGCTGGATAATATGGTAGCTCTATTTTTATTTTTTTTAAGGAATCTCCATACTGTTCTCCATAGTGGCTGTATCAGTTTACATTCTCACCAACAGTGTAGAAGGGTTCCCATTCCTCCACACTCTATCCAGCATTTATTGTTTGTAGATATTTTGATGATTGCCTTTCTGATGGTTGTGAGGTGATACCTCATTGTAGTTTTGATTTGCATTTCTCTAATAGTTGAGCATCTTTTCATGTGCCTCTTGGCCATTTGTATGTCTTCTTTGGAGAAATGTCTATTTAGATCTTCCACCCATTTTTTGATTGGGTTGTTTGTTTTTTGCATATCGAGCTGCATGGGCTGTTTGTATATTTTGGAAATTAATCCGTTGACGGTCACTTTGCACATATTTTCTCCCATCCTGTAGGTTGTCTTCTCATTTTTTTTATGGTTTCCTTTACTGTGCAAAAAGCTTTTAAGTTTAATTAGGTCCCATTTGTTTATTTTTGTTTTTATTTTCATTACTCTAAGAGGTGGTTCAAGATCTTGCTGCAATTTTTGTCCGAGAGTGTTCTGCCTATGTTTTCCTCTAAGAATTTTGTAGTATATCGTCTTACATTTAGGTCTTTAATCCATTTTGAGTTTATTTTTATGTATGGTGTTAAGGGGTGTTCTATTTTCATTCTTTTACCTGTCCAGTTTTCCTAGCACCACTTATTGAAGAGACTCTCTTTCTCCATTGTATATTCTTGCCTCCTTTGTCATAGGTTAGGTGACCATAGGTGCTTGGGTTTACCTCTGGTCTTTCTTTCCTGTTCCACTGATCTATATTTTTGTTTTTGTAACAGTACCATATTGTTTTGATGACTGTAGCTTAGTATATAGTCTGAAGTCCAGGAGCCTGATTCCTCCAGCTCCATTTTTATTTTTCTCAAGATTGCTTTGGCTATTCCAGGTGTTTTGTGCTCCCATACAAATTGTAAAATTTTTTGTTCTAATTCTGTGACAAATGCTATTGGTAATTTGATAGGGATTGCATCGAATCTATAGATTACTTTGGGTGATATAGTCATTTTGACAGTATTGATTCTTCCAATCCAAGAACATGGTATCATCTGTTTATGTCATCTTTGATTTCTTTCATTTGTTCGCTTTTAATGGAATGCAGAGCATTAAAGTTTACATGTGAAGAGTTAAATGGATTTATAGATTTTAGTACATAGTACTCACTAGAATGGTCAACCAAATTTAATAATTTCTGAAAAAATTATAAACCTAACAGTGCAGGACAACTGAAAATCAAGAAGCTGGCAAAACTTTAGTTCTCTTACTCCTAGTACTTTTCTTTCTTCCTTTTTTATTACTTTTTATTGGGCTAAGAAATGAAGCTCTAATTATATCTGAAAATCATTTGCGTTTTAAGTTAAGAATCATCAAAAAGACCATTTGTTCTATGGATTTAAATATATATATATATTTTTAACAAATGTCTACTGATAGCTATTTTTAAAAAATATTTATTTATTTATTTATTTGGCTGCTCCTGGTCTTAGTTGCAGCAAGAGGAATCTTCGTTACCACATGCGGGATCTTTGTTATGGCATGAGGAATCTTTAGTTGTGGTGTGCGGGACCTTTAGTTGCGGCATGCAGGATATTTTAGTTGTGGCATGCTGGTTCTTAGTTGAGGCATGAGGTATGTAGTCCCTGACCAAGGATTGAATCTGGGCCCCCTGCACTGGGATCACAGGGTCATAACTGCTGGACCACCAGGGAAGTCCTGACTTACATATATTATTATTCAAGATGAAAAATGGCATATGTGTACATTTTGCTTTGAAATATTAATGACATTTTGATGCTGTCATAATTTATGGTGTTTATTAGTACTTTGTTTCTTACCTTTACTTCATCCTCTTCACCTTCTCTTTTAAATATGTATTAAAATTTATTAGCGTATTAGAGTAGTACATATAAATATAATGTATAACTATGTATGTATATGTGTATATATACATTTGGGTACATATACACACATATACACATGTAAATTTTGTGGACTCATTTATCTTACAGAATGTACAATTAAAAATGTTTGAGGACAACTGGTTTATCAACTGCTACTGATATTCCAGAACTCAGAAGAAAAATCATGTCCTCAGGCAACTATCCCTGAGCCTTGAACTAAATTAGATCTCCAAATTATGGACTTTCATGTTTCCATATACTTATTTTTTTAATAGCATTTTGTACAATGTAAGATATTTTTCTGGTTATTAATATACCTTTGTCTTAATGAGCTATAAATTCAAGAGGGCAGGCATCATATTCATTCTGCTAATTTTATTCACATTCTAATAGAGTGTCTGGAATTTAGTAAGTGATAATAAATATTTATTCATAAATGAATGAAAAAGAAATTAGCCACATACTGTTTACATAAACAGAAAACTGAAAAGATGTTGCTGTAAGATGGAGAAAATGAAAAATAATTTACAGAAAAATGTGGACAAACGCGGCTACACTTTCATGATCTGAGAGTGCAGTAGCTGAAGAGACCAAGCAGATGTGTAGCTACTTTTGGTTCTGAAGATGTGAGTATATGGCTGAATTAAATTTTAGACTTATTTGTGTAAGTGAATGAAAGGCCAAATAAATTAAAGCAAGCATCTTATAAGTTGTAGAGTTGTTACTTGAGAAAAATAATGCATTGATTTGGTTTTTTTCCCGATTTCAAAAAAAATCTCATAATATGGACTCCTATTTATAAAAGTCTTGGTGAAACAACAATAATAACACAAGAACATCAAAAAAAAACACAACAAAAATCAGTTAAAATATGTTGCTTAGGAACAATTTTCCAGCATTCTTTACACAACTCAGTTTTATAGAAATTTTGGGAGAGAATCAGAAAACCTTATTTTACTTCATTTTTTTTCAAGTAATTTTATTTAATTTCATATATGAGCATACATAGAAATATCTTATGTAAGTGCATAAATGCAATAATCACTGACATACCTGTTCTTATTATAGTTATTCCTCTCCACATAATTACTCCCCACTTGAGGCAATAAATATTAACCACCTAATAAGTACTAGTTTGTGTCCTATATTATCCTCTGTACTTACATGCTAATGTAACTATATAGATATCAATATAAAAAACATACATAAACACGTGTGTTTATAAATAATGGTATATTCACATAATGGAATAATAGCCATTGTAAAGATCACATTGAACAATGGCCTGGTAAGCAACAAAGCAGGAATATTTTTCTTAAGTGGTAGGCTTAAAAATAATCTTTTTTTTTTTAAGCTACATATAAGGAGATGTCAGATCTTGCTTAATACAATGAGAAGGAAAAAACTTCACTATACTGGTCACTGCAATATCTTTATAAAAGTCTACAAAGCTGATAAATGAGAGGAACCTACTCTGTGTGTCCAAAGGGCATGCACTCTATCATCTCTTCTATCAATATATCCAATGCCCATAAAAATAAAAAGGAAGGTAAATCTTTATCAGAAACAGATGCTAGAGTTTTATCCTCTTTAAGATAAAATATAAAACTAAAAAAATATATTTCCCCTTCTAAAAAGGAATGTGTGTGTGTGGTGTGCGACTTCTCTACAGATATGTTTGGAATATGCAGAAATACGCAAATATAAACATACACACATTTTCATGTCCAAAATATGTTTCTTAAAAATATATTTATTGTTTGAAAAGTTCATGAGAAATTTGTACAGAAAAATGTAGGTCTGGTTACAGACTGGTTTCTTTGTGGATATCAATAGAAATTTTTTAGGATTTCCATATAAATATTTTCTTTCTTTTAACATGAAAATTGTACATATTGAATCAATTGCAAGGATATGAAACAAGGAACAATTTCAGAAAATTCTAACACTTCCAGTTTTTTTTCTATATTGAATAATATTTCTACTAGGATTCCTTATATAGGTAAGTTCTGAATAGCTTTTAAAAAATATTTTCCTGGTTCTTTTTATTCATCAATAGTTTCTAAATTCGAATTCAAATATCAGAGTAGTAGAGCAGGTTATTAAAGCAATAATATAGTTGAGATTGATAATATTCTGTTTCTGCAGCTTAGTGAGTTAAGATATTGGGGGCAACATTACCTTTTTTATAAGTAATTTATGCATGATCCATAAATCTGAAAGCTAGACCTCCAACCTTGGCAGACTAAACATATTTCCACTGTCTCATTTGCCCGGTTTATTTCTTGATCCCCTTTCTGAGGTTGAAGGATTGAAACAAAAGCTCAAAAGTGGCTGTGCAACTCTGCCTTCTACCCGTATCTTTGCCAGTACTGAATCCTCTCCCATCTGTGCCTGTTTGGCTGCCTAAAGCTGTCCTCCAAATCAATAGGCAGACTGGGACTCTTACCAGATATGTATACATAAACACTTAATTTTACGGAACAAGAAGAATCTGCATAAACTGTATCATAGAGGGCATAGACATAAAAAATATTGATTTTTAAAAATATGAATATATTGTATAAGTTGAGAATAGAGGGAGGAAAGAAAAACTTTAAACATCTTGTTGGAAAGCTATTTGTTGAATCTATACTCTGCATTTCAAGAGGGATTTTATGCAGCATAAAATAAAATATAAGGTAAATTGGAGAGCAAAGAATGCAAGCAAAATAAAGGTATGCTTTGAAAGTCTTAGAAGCAATAAATATTTCCAGGAATATGAGCTAAAGCTTCTTTGTAAATGGATATATATTTTAACACTCTATTGCCTGCTGACTAAGTTGAATGAGGAAATAGTCTGGTCCAAATAGTAATCATTGCTGACAAAAGGAGTACGGACATTTATATGCAGAGAGATACTTTTTGTCCCAGAAATAAATTTAAGATTTTATTATGCGGTTGCCTTCTTTAGGGACATTTGGAAGTGTAATGAATATTGTCTCCTCTACCACCAGGAACTTATTTTTGTTCTTGGTTCAGTAACTGCAATATAAGATGTGATTAAAATTTTAGAGCCAGTTATTTCAGCCAACTAAGCACATTCCTTTACTTTTACCCATATGGTTATTTCACTGGACTTCCTACCTCCATCCATATTCATACCCATGGCATTCTTTCATAAAGCCACCCTGTGCGTTTATTTCAATATGGTTCAATACCTTTCTTCACAGGGCTGTAATTTGTCTCCTCATAAACAGTTTTATTGTGTTTGTGGATCATGCAATCTCTTCTGGGGAAAAAAAATCTCTTTATTCTTAACTTTCAGTAGTATTTAATGTCCTCACTGCAATGGAATATAGTTTTTCTCAGAAGAAATAAAATCACAGTTATTTCAAAGACTTTTCCTACTTTCACCTCCACAAAATTGAAGGGAAATTATGTAAATGATTTGTGAATAATACAGCCCACCTCTTGTATTAAACAAGGAAGCATTGTACTTCAGCATTTTTCTTTTGCCTTTTTAAAAGGCTCTTTCCTCTTAAATGCAGGCTAGCCACTTTTCTCTTTTTACTCTTGCTATTGCCTGCTATGCTCTAAGATATACATCTCTCTTCAATAAAGAGTTTAGACCACATTGCTTTGCTTTTAATTAGGAAATTATTCTTGAAAAATTCAGCACTTGTTTTGGTAATTTTTCCTCAACATCTAGTGCACAGAGTTCCTTGAAACCTTTGATTTTTGAGAATTTCAGTCCTATTTTATTTTATCTCCTTGTAGGAAGGTGACAACAGAAGTAGCATCAGTGCTTAATATTTTAGCCCTCCTAAGATCTTTGTGAAATTCCTCTCTTGATTTACTATGTCTTACCCTTCCAGTGTTAGGATTACATTGCCTCAAGCAGTTTGTCCTAACCACGTTATCACAACATCTCTCTCTCAGACTCACTGTGTTCAGACTCCATCCAACTTTGTTTCCTCATCTAGTCAAGATTTCATTAACATGTCCTTCAAAAATTGAGTTGTAACTCAGTTTCCCTTTTCTATACAGCTGTCAATCGAAGCAAAATAGCAATAGGTATTCATATTTTATAAATTTATGGAATGCATTTTACCAATTAATTTATAGATCAATGCAGGATAAGGTTAATCTTTGGAAAAATTGATATATAAACATACTTAAAATGGATAAGTAATACATTATTATCTAATTGGGAAGGATATTTGCATTATATTTGTATAATATTTCAGATTGTCACATTCATTAAAATTAGCCTTGTAGTATAAATAGTGCATATATTATCTCAAAAAATTACAATTGAGAAGAAAGGCTAAAGAAAAACATTAAGTATATAGTCAAAGCCCCTGGCAAAGTTTGAAGCCAGAATAATATCAGACAAAATAGACAGTAATAGAAAAGCATTGCTAAATAGAGGGTAATTTGATAATGATTAATGACATACTCATCAGAAAGATGTAACTACAAAGAAAAATATAATAATCTATAATGTAATATTTTAATACACCACGCTCAGTACCTGATATATGAATCATACAAAACAGCAAACATCATGAAAGTTTAACCAATTCAATGAGCAAACATGATCTGGTAGACACATATAAAACACTGTGCTAAAAAAATAAAATAAAATAAAAAATAAAACACTGTGCTGACACTAGCAGTATACTATTTTTTAGAATACATTGAATGGTTTTTAAAATTGACTAAATGCTGAGCCATAGAAAAAGTCTTAATACATTTCAAAGGGCTAAAACATGATCTGGTAGACACATATACTGTGCTAAAAAAAAAAAATAAAATAAAAAATAAAACACTGTGCTGACACTAGCAGTATACTATTTTTTAGAATACATTGAATGGTTTTTAAAATTGACTAAATGCTGAGCCATAGAAAAAGTCTTAATACATTTCAAAGGGCTAAAATCTTACATCATATTGTCTTTGATCAGATAGAAAATTCCATATATCTGGCAATGTACTCTTAAATATTGCTTGAAAAAAGTTACAATGGATATTTGAAAATATATTTACCTGAAAAACAAACAAACAAAATTTGTTGGAACCAGCTAGAACAATTTTTAAAGGGAGGCTAATGGCTGTAAATCCATATGCTAAAATTTAAAAAGTCTAAGATATCAAAATGTTATGCATCCATCTCAAGAAAATGATATGCAAATTAAATTCTAAGAAATTAATACAATGGGAATAATAAAGATCGAGCAGAAAGTAATGACATAAATAATACAATAGAGGAAATCAACTGAACAAATGGCTCTCTGGAAAGATTAATAAAATATATTTACACTTTCTAATACAAATCAAGAAAGGTGATAGAAGACAAAAATATCCACTCTCAGATAAAAAAGGGGAGAATACTGTAAATTCTAGAGATATTAAAAAGATAAAACAATGTCAACAAATGTGAAAAATTTAGATTTTATCATATTGCTTGAATTATGCAACATCAAAACTCACACAAGAGAAAATAGAAATCCTGAATAGCTTGCTATTTAAAAAAAATTGAATCTATACTTAAAAATCTTCCAACAAATAAAACTACATAACAGAATTATATTACCCATTATTTCTGGCAAATATTTAAGGAAAAAATAATTCCAAAATCATGCAAGTATTTCTAGAGAATAAAGAGAGGAAGCATCCAAATACAGTTGACCCTTGAGCAAGGGGGGAGTTAAGGGTAAAGAACACTCCATGCAATTGAAGTCTACATATAACTTATAGCCAGCCCTCCACATATGCAATTCTTCCATATCCTTGTTTCTTCTGTATCTGCAGTTCCACATTCATGGATTCAACCAACCCTGGATTGTGTAGTATTGTAATATTTACTACTGAAAACTCTGCTTATAAGTGGACCTGCACAGTTCAACCCTTGATGTAAAGGGTCAACTGTACTTTTTTAAAAACTAAATAAATTTGACATGTAACATTGTGTAAATTTAATGTGTACATGTTTCTTTGATACATTTAAGTGTTGTAGTATGATTGTCATTATAGCAATATTTATCATATAACACAATTACAGTATGATATTGTTGTCTATATTCATTATACTCTGCATCAGATTTTGATAACTTATTTACTACTTCTTGCACGTATGTACCCTTAAACAACACCAGTCTTATCCCCCAACCCCCATCCACTGGTAGCCACCAATTTATTCTCTTTTTTTAAAATGAATTTGACTTTATTAGATTTCACATAGTAGTGATATCATACAACACTTGTCCTTCTGTCTGACATCTCACTTAGCATAATGTGCTCAAGTTCTATCCACGTTGTCACAAATGGCAGAATTTTCTTCCTTTCTCATAACTGAATTATATTCCATTGTGTATGTATGCTGCATCTTTTTAATCCATTATTCCTTTGATGGGCGGGCATTTTGGTTGTTTCCATATATTGGCTAATGTGACTAATGCTACAATAAACATGGAATGCATGAAATTGAAATTCTGTTTTCATTTTCTTTGGGTATATACCCAGAAGTGGAGTTGCTGGATCATATGGTAGATCTATTTTTAATTTCTTAAGGAATCTGCATATTATTTTCCACAGTGGTTCGACCAATTTACTTTCCTGCTAATGGTGTATAAGGACCCCCTTTTCACAACATGCTTGCCAGCACTTGTTGTTTCTTCTCTTCTTGATAACCACTCTAACTGGTGTGAGGTGATATTTCACTGTGGTTTTGATTTACATTTCCCTGATGATTAGTGATGTTGAGCCTCTTTTCATGTGCCTGTTGGTCATACTGATAATCCTCTTTTGAAAAATGTCTATTTAGTTCTTCTGCCCATTTTTTAATTGGATTGTTTCAGTGACGAGTTGTTAAGTTCTAAGTTCCTTTTTTGGGTTATTAACCCATTATTCAGTATATGATTTGCAAAATTTTTCTCACACTCTGTAGATTGTCTTTTCATTTTATTAATTATTTATTTTGTTTTGCAAAACTTTTGAGTTTGATGTAGTCACATTTACCGATTTTTGCTTTTGTTGTTTGTACTTTTGGCATCATGTTCAAAAAATCTTTACCAAGACCAATATCAAGTATCTTCTTCCCTATGTTTTCTTCTAGAAGATTTATGTCATCAGGTCTTATGTTTAAGTCTTTGATCCACATCAAGTTAATTTTTGTGAGTGTTCTAATATGGCAGTCCAATTTCATAGTTCTACCTGTGTTTCTCCAGTTTTCCCAGCACCATATGTTAAAGAGACTATTCATTTCCCACTGGATGTCTTTGGCTTCCTACTAGTTGACTGTATATGCTGGGATTTAATTCTGGGCTCTTGATTCTATTCCATTGGTCTATGTGTCTGTTTTGTGCCAATACCATACTGTTATTATTACTGTGGCTTTGTCGTGTAGTTTGAAATCCTGAAGTGTGATACCTCCAGGTTTGTTCTTTTCTTCTCAGAATTTCTTTGGCTATTCAGGGTCTTTCCTGGTTCCAGACAAATTTTAGGATTGTTTCTTCTTTTTCTTTGAAGAATGCCTCTGTATTTTCATGGGGATTACATTGGTCCTGTAGAAGCATTAGATAGTACGGAATCTTTTTAAAAATATTAATTCTTCCAGTCCATGAACAATGGGGTGTCTTTTCATTTGTTTGTTTCTTCTTTGATTTCTTTCAGTAAAGTCTCATAGTTTTCATTGTATAGATCTTTCACTTTCTTAGTTAAATTTATTTCTAAGTATTTTATTATTTTTGATACTATTGTGAATGAGGTCTTTCTTTTAAATTTCTTTTTCAGATATTTTGTTGTTGGTGTATAGAACACAAATGATTTCTGTATGTTGATTTTGTATCCTACAGCTTTACTGAAATTATTGATTAGTTACCACCATTTTTGATTGACTTTTTGAGATTTTCTGTATGTAAAAATGTATTAGCAAATAATGATAATTTTACTTTTTCTTTTCAATTCAGATGTCTTTTGTTTCTTTGTCTTGCCTAATTGCTCTAGCCAGGATTTCTGGTTCTATACTGAATAGAAATGGTGAGTGTGGGCATCCTTGTCCTTGATCTCAGAGGAAAAGCTTTCAATTTTTCTCCATTCAGCATAATGTTAGCTGTTAGTTTGTAGTATATGACCTTTATTACATTGAGGTTTGTTCCTTCTATACTCAATCTGTTAAGGGTTTTTATCATGAAAAGATGTTATATTTTTGTCAAATGCTTTTCCTCCCTCTATTGAGATGATCACATAATTTTTATCTCTCATTTTATTGATATATATATAATTTATTGATTTGTATAAGTTGAACTGTCCTTAAATCCCATGGATAAATCCCACTTGGTGATGGTGTATAAACCTTTTCATATGTTCTTGAATTAAGTTTGCCCGTGTTTTGTTCAGAATATTTGCACTGATATTCATCAAGGATATTGGTCTATAGTTTTCTTGTGGTATTGGTAATGGTGGCTTCATAGAATGGGTTTGGAAGTGTTCCCTCCTCAAGAACAAGTTAAGAAGACATTCTATTGACTAACAAAACTTAGTATTTAAGATGATGCGGCATTGAATAAATGATAGACAAAGGTCAACTGAAAAGAATTAGTGAGTACACTAACAGCCCAATACTTATATATAATCTTAATTTAGGACAGAGACAGTGGGGGAAAATGGTATTTTAATAAATGGTGCTGAGTCATTTGAATGTCTATACAAAGGACAGTAAATCTTGGCTTGTTTTGGTAATGTCACCCCCATACTCAAACTTGATGATTTGATCCAAGGACTCATAAGAATTGATAGCAGGTTTTATATATATATGGTAAGCAAACAGATAAAGAACAACAGAAACAGGAAAAAAAGATAAGCATTGGGCAAACTTCTGAGGAATAAGATACAGGCTTCCATGTTCTTCCACTTCTGGTATTGGATAGAATGCATTTGTCTCTGGCCTGTGACTTTCTGGGACACATGAAAAGTGTCCCTTCTCAGGGTGTTGATGGAAGGCTGGTCACATAAGCATATCCTGTTATGTGACCAGCCATGGTAGCTGAAACACCGGAACCCCAAAATGAAAACTAGTGCACATTATCGATCTTGGTGTTTGTGCAAAGCAAAACTGATAAGTTGATATGGCACAACTTATTTTTCCAGATGTAAAGAATCATCAGTCATTAACATAAAGAACCTTCCAAGGAGCACATTCTTGGGAGTTGGCCAAGCGTTCATGATGGTTCCAGGCAGCTTTGAAGACATGTGAGGACTGAGCAAACAGACCTGTTATGTTAATTCTTTTTCACACAATCCTATCTCACACTAAAAATTAATTACAAGTGGAGTGTAGATTTAAATAGAAAAGCAAAGTAACAAAATTTATAGAAGATAATAGATATCTCCTTTACCTTAGAATAAGGAATGATTTCTTAAATGGGGAGCACAATGTATAACCATAAAGCGCAATGACTGACAAATTAGGTTTAAATTAATAATTTATATTCATCAAAATAGAGTTAACATTTGTAAAAGGAAAAGCACAGATCAGAGAAGACATTTGCAAAACATATACCTAATGAAAGAACTCCTACAAATCAGTGATAAATCTGCAGAGAAAATGTGCAAAATACTTGAACAGGCTTCACAAAAGAGAATGTTTAAATAAGCAATGAAAGTATGAAAGTTTACTCAGCCTCATTACTAACCAGGGAAATGCAAATTTAAAACCATAATGATATATCACTACTTACCCACAAGATAGGCTAAAATTAAAATGCTTGAAATTAAGAAATATTGGTGAAGATATGGACAAATTAAAAATCTTATGTATTGCTGGTGGAAATGGGATTTTATATAGTCACTTTGTAAAGCTGTTTGCCATTATCTACTGATGTTAATACATTAATATCCTTTGATCTAAAAAATATTTTTTCTGAGAATATAGCTAACATAAATGCATGTATATGTTTGCCAAAAGATACACATGAGAGAGTGGATAGTAGCATTATCCATATAGGCCAAAAGCTAGAAAAAACTACACTGTACATCAGTAAAAGAACAGATAAATAATTTATGGCTTATTTATATGAAATATTTTACACAATGATAAAAATAATTGAAATCTACTTGCATATATTCACATGGAAGAATTTTCCAACATTATGATGAGTGAAAAAACTAGATAATAGATGTATATTATGTAATTCAATTTATATAAGGTTAGAAACAAGCAAAATCATAACTGCAGTTTTTGAAATCTGGTTAATGACTACCTTTAAGGAAAAAGGAAATGATAAATATTTGATTCAGGAAGGGAAATTCAAAGTGTCAGTGTTATACTATTCCTTTTTTTATGTTACACTGAAACATCTTTGTTTATGTAACAGTGGCCGTCTTTCATTGAGCAAATTGCTTGCTTTATCTCATTTGAGTTTAGAAACTGTCCAGGAAAATAAATTATATATTTATTGTTTTTTAAATGTGGGCAATTCAAAACAACATGGTTGATTTGATTAAAAATCAATTTCGTTATAAGGGCATGAACTAGCTTAAAGAAATGAAGGAAAATTTCAACCAGGCTTTGGAAACCACGCAAACCAGAGTAGCTCTTAGGATTCAGTTTTCAGTAGTAAATTAACATGTTCTTCTGTAGGCAACACTGGGGAAAAAAATCAGCTCATTTCCTTTCTTTTGCCACTATATTAACTTCTTATTGCAACTTTAACAAATTGCCACACACTAAGTGGCTTTAAGCAACACATATTCTCTTGAAGTTCTGGAAGTTGGAAGTAATAAATGGATCTGCAAGCAGGTGTTTTTCCTGTAGGCTGTAGTAGAGACAGTGTTCCTCGCCTTTTCCAACTTCTAGAGAATACCTACATTCCTTAGCTCATGGCCCTTCTCCATCTTCAAAGTCTGTAGTATAGTGTAATCTCTCTCTGGCGTCTACTTCCATTCTTATGTATTCTAACTCTGATCTTCTTGCCTCTCTCTTATAAAAAACTTTGTGATTTGCACTGGACCTGCCCAGACAATGAAGGATAATCTCCCCTTTTCAAGATTCTGCAAAGTCCCTTTTACTTAGTAAGATAATATATTCACAGGTTCTGGGGATTAGGATATAGACAACTCTGGGGGGCATTGTTCAGCAAACCATGGTCATTTTGATTAAACTGGGCCTTCTAAAGGGAGAATTTATTTCAATTATTCCATATGCCTAATTTTTCATGAGGAATGGCTGAGTACCAAGATTGAGCAGACAATCAAATTCATATAATATTTCAGGGATTGCTATTATCATGTGTGTGTGTGTTTGTGTGTACAAATCATAGCTTTTCAGGTTTTATAGGGTGTGATTAGGTTAACATCCCCTCATGTTGTGATCACTTCAAAGAAATGTGATAGTCACATCACAAAATTTGGTGTGGATATCAAAACTGATGACACCACTCATGCACCAAGAGGGTAGGTAAAGGTCTATTACTAACATAATGAGGCTTTCTGGGAGGAACAAGGCTGACTGCCAAGCAGGTCTAGAAATGGCTTGAGATGGCAAGGAAAGGAGACTGGCTGGGATTTTACTGTGGTTAGAGGGTAGGACTGAGTTGATGGTTCTCCTGCACATGCAGCCTAGGGCCAAAGGAGGGAGCACTCAGGCTCTTTTATCAGCTGGCCCAGATGAGGGGCCAAAAGGAAAGGAAGTATCGGGCCTGAAAACTCTATGAAGTAACTCAGTTCCCATGAACAACTAAGATTTAGTTGTAAGATAAATAGAATGCTTCCCATCCCCCTACATCTTGCCACCAATCAACAGGGTTCCAATGTGTTAACAGTGGATTACTCAGAGAGCCAAAAGGCACAGACACTATTTAAGAATTTCTTAAGGAAGCCCGGAGACAACAGGGAAGAAAGAAAAAAGAAAGCAAACATACTACAGGAAATTTAAGCCCCAGGCACCTATGCTAAAGCAACCACTGAACATGTCAACAACAAACCAGTTTATCATAAAACCTCATTAAAAACCCAATTACCTTGGTTCTTACTACTTGATGCATTACGTCCAGGTTTCACCAAAAATTTACAAGTTGTGCTAAAGAGCAAAGGAAAACACTGAAGGATTTTGGCTAAGCTAAGGACCAGTCGTGCCCACCCGGCTGCTGGAGCTGTTCTGCTGCAGTACCTGCTGAGCAGAACCCAAAACAGACATAGTTACTCACTCATTGGGCAGAACTTAAGGCCATCTCATAACTCTGGCAAATACTCCCTTAGATTAACCTTGGCATATTTTTCTACTGATTCTTGGGCCCTTCCCAATTGCCTCACTGTTTGATCTGCCCTTGAAAAATAAGATACTGGCAAATTGTAGACACCGCTCTTTGGGGCCATGAAATGTGGAAACGAATCATAGCTATTTATATAAATACCTGGGTAATTCATGTGGATGTCCATGGTAAAAGATCATTTTCTGATGCAACTGACTAGAAACAAGCTGCTGATGAAGCCTGCACTCCTCAGATTGTGACCATTACTGCCTAGATCAATCATCGTACTAGACATGGCAACACATCCACTACTATAAACTGAGCTACCACTGTATGATAGACCTGTGACCCCCACCAAAAGTTTACTAGGTTATCTCCCAGTGGAGAAGATCTCATTGCACTAGGTGTTTCCCATGTGTGTTCCACATCTGCAGATTGACTATATCGGGCCTTTGACCCCAGCTCAAGGCCACACATCATGTCTCACCACTGTTGATACCTTTTCAGGTTGTTATTACTGTTCCAGTCTGACCAACTGACCTGAGCTACAATGTGGTGCCCCTTGAAACTACTCTGTATCATTTTTTTTTACTTTTATTAATCATTTACAATCTAACAATGGTATTTTTTTAATCACAAAAGCAATTCAACAATACACTGATAGTTAAGATATTCAGTGGACCTTCTTCACTTCCTATCATCTACTGGTATCTTTTTTTTTTTTTGTATAAATTTATTTATTTATTTTTGGCTGTGTTGGTTCTTCGTTGCTGCACGTGGGCTTTCTCTGGTTGTGGCGAGCAGGGGCTACTCTTCGTTGTGGTGTGTGGACTTCTCATTGCGGTGGCTTCTCTTGTTGCAGAGCACGGGCTCTAGGCGTGCGGGCTTCAGTAGTTGTGGCT